>NW_026594184.1:1819668-1865185 GCF_907164565.1 Psammomys obesus | reverse complement strand
TTTTTTTTTCTGTTACTACTCTGATTATCTCTCTGCCCATTTTGAGTTTAGTTTTTTACATCCTTGACTGAGATGCAATCTAGGCTATTTTAAACATTTACTTTAAAAAGAGGCACTAATCGCTCTATGCCTTCATCTTTTTAAAAAATATATATTTTTATTAAGAAACAGTCTAGACAGGAATCCTTTGAAAACAACTCTGAAAAACTGGTCAGAGCTGGAGTGTAGCTCTATACAGTTGGTGGCTTCTGGCAGGTGTAAGGTAGGGGAAGGAATAGGTTATCTTTAAGGGGCTGGCCACTGGAAGTTTGACCATGCTCCACTGAGTATATGGGCAACACAAGTAGGGCTTGGAAACTTATCCTTTTTCTTTTGTTTTTGGGGAAGGTCATAAAGGTTTGGAGGTTGCCCTGGAAGGACTGGGAAGTGAATGGGATTGAGGCGCATTACGTGAAATTTCCAAATAATCAATAAAAACATTAAGTTAAAAAACAAAATGAAAGGAAAAATTTTATAAGCATGAAACTGTCTTATGAATCCCTCACATCTATTGAATAAATCTATGACGATAATAAATTTTTTTTTTATTAAGCAATATTTTAATAATTATAAGCAATATTTTACCATAAATTAATGTTTCTTAATTATTGGAAAATTTAAGAGAAATAAAAGTCCTCATAATTCCTCATAAAACAACCAGGTACAATGTTTCCTGTTGAATCCAATATATTCTTTTCAGATATACAGGCAAGTGGTGGGATCTAGAAAAGATCATTCTGAGTGAAGTATCCCAGAAGGAGAAAGACAAACTTGGTATATACTCGCTTATATAGACCTACAAGACATGATAAACATAATGAAATCTACACACCTAAAGAAGATAATCAAGAAAGTGGACACAGGCGAAGGTGATTAATCCTCATTTAGAAAGACAAATGAGATGTGCCTTGAACTTATGACAGGAGTCTACCACAAAAGGCATCTGAAAGACTCTACCTAGCAGTGTTTCAAAGCAGACACTAAGACTCATAACCAAACCCTCGGCAGAGTGCAGGGAATCATATGAAAGAAGGGAAGTTAGTATGATATGGAAAGGATAGGAGCTCTACAAGGACCAAATATATCTGGGCACAGGGGGTTCTTTTTCTAACTCTCCAGCAGATGCCGCTCTCCTCAGTACCTTTCCCTGTGCTGTTAGTGCTTGGGGCAATGCCCATTCTCACTCAGATGCTGCTCAAGTCAATCTAATGTCAAGCCTCACTTTCTTCTACTGTGAGTTTCATGATTACTTCATCCCTGTGCAGAATCATTCTCTGATGTTGCACTTTGCTTTCCTAAAAAGCTATTAGGCATCCCAAATTATATGTTAAGAAAGCATGTTAAATGCATTTACGTTTTAGTTTTAATTTTAATTGATAGGCAATATTTTATCAAATGCACCATCTTACTCTTCTCCCTCTTTCTATATGTGTGTATATGTATATATGTATACATATATATATGTCTATATACATACATTACTTATTGCCTCAGTGTAGCTAAGTTGTTTTTTTGTGAAATGTCATAATAATGACATTTTACATTTCTCATGAATAAAACACATTAACACTTAAATAGAATCATCTTGCTGTATGGTAAAATCATAAATGTATTATTTATAACTATATAATTTTACAACTAATAACTTTAATAGCATATATCCATGTCCCCATGTATTTAATCATTTCACCCTTTGGTAAATATCATAATATTCTCTATCATGAGATCAAGTTTTCTGATTCTATATGTAAGTGAGATCATGAGATATTTGTCTGACTATGACTACCCTATTTTACTTAACATAATGTCACAAACACTCATGTCATCACAGATAGATGTGTCATTTTTCAACAAATTAATAGCATTCCATTGTGTATAAATACCATTTATCATATGTTTGCCATTTGATTCACATTAGGTTGAATTCATAATTTGACTCTAACTAAATGTTAATAGTGCTATGATAAGATATGGTAGATCTTCTCTTGACATAGTTGGTTTATTGATTTACACTATACTACATGACCCACATACTCACACAGAGAGAAACAGACAGACAGACAGACAGAGATACAGAGAAAAAGAGACTGACAGAGAGGTGGAGAGACAGACTAACACAGACAGAAAAAGTAGTGAGTGGGGTTGTTTGATAATATGGTAATCATACATTTAATTTTTTCCTTTTTTAAAATTTTTATTTAACATTTATTAATTACACTTTATTCATTTTGTATAACCCCATAAGCCCTTACAACCCTCCCCCACTTTCTGCATGCATGCCACTCCCCAAGTCCACTGATAGGGAAGGTTCTCCACTCCTTCTTTCTGATCTTAGTCTATCAGTTCTCATCAGAAGTGGCTTCATTTTCAGGGTTCTAGGTTATCTCCATGAATAGTCCTTGGTTGGAGTATGAGTCTCTGGGAAGTTCCCTGTGTTCAAATTTTCTTGTTCTGTTGCTCTCCTTGTGGAGTTCCTGTTCTCTCCAGCTCTTACTATTTCCCACTTCTTACATAAAATTCCATTCACTCTGCCCGAGTTGGCCATCAGGCTCAGCATCTGCTTTGACAGTCTATACTGCAGAGGCTTTCAGAGGCCCTCTGTGTCAGGTTCTGAGGTTGTTTCCTGTTTTCTTCTGGCTTTCAGAGGCCCTCTGTAGCGGGTTCCTAGGTTGTTTCCTGTTTTCTTTTTCTTCTGATGTCCATAATCTTTGCTTTTCAGGATGCGGATTGAACATTTTAGTTAGGGTCCTCTCTTTTGCTTAGTTTGTTTAGATTGTCAGATTTTAGTGGGTTTATTCTATGTTGTACATTTATATGAGTGAGTATATACCCTGTGTGTCTTTTTGCTTCTGGGACAACTTACTCAGGATGATCCTTTCCAGGTCCCACCATTTACCTGAAAATTTCATGATTTCCTTATTTTTCATTGCTGAGTAATACTCCATTGTATAGATGTACCACAATTTCTGCATCCATTCTTCAGTTGAGGGGCATCTGGGCTGTTTCTAGCTTCTGGCTATTACAAATAAAGCTGCTACAAACATGGTTGAGCAAATATCCTTTTTGTTTACTTGAGCCTCTTTTGGGTATATGCCTAGGAGTGATATGGCTGGATCTTGAGGAAGCGCTATTCCTAGTTGTCTGAGAAAGCGCCAGATTGATTTCCAGAGTGGTTGTACAAGTTTACATTCCCACCAGCAGTGGAGAAGGGTTCCCCTTTCTCTACAACCTCTCCAGCATGTGTTGTCTCTTGAGTTTTTGATCTTGGCCATTCTGATGGGTGTAAGGTGAAATCTCAGGGTTGTTCTGATTTGCATTTCCATAATGGCTAATGGGGTTGAGCATTTCTTTAAGTGCTTCTCTGCCATTCGATATTCCTCTACAGAGAATTCTCTCTTTAGCTCTGTTCCCCATTTTTTAATTGGATTATTTGGTTTGCTGCTTTTCAGCTTATTTAGTTCTTTATATATACTGGATATGAGTCCTCTGTCAGATAAAGGGTTGGTGATGATTCTTTCCCAATCTGTAGGCAGTCGCTTTGTTTTGATGACAGTGTCATTTGCTTTACAGAAGTTTTTCAGTTTCATGAGGTCCCATTTATTGATTGTTGCTCTTAGAGCCTGTGCTGTTGGTGTTCTGTTCAGGAAGTTTTCTCTTGTACCAATGAGTTCTAGGGTATTCCCCACTTTTTTTTTCAAGCCGATTTAATGTGTCTGGTTTTATGTTGAGGTCTTTGATCCACTTGGACTTCAGTTTTGTGCAGGGTGATAAGTTTGGATCTATTTTCATTTTTCTACATGTAGACATCCAGTTGGACCAGCAATATTTGTTGAGGATGCTATCTGTTTTCTATTGTATGGTTTTGGCATCTTTGTCAAAAATCAGATGTCCATAAGTGTCTTCTGTGGGTCTTCTGTTCGGGTCCATTAATCCACCATTCTGTTTCTATGTTAGTACCATGCAGTTTTTATAACTGTTGCTGTATAGTAAAGCTTGAGATCAGGCATGGAGATACCTCCAGAAGATCTTTTATTGTAGAGGATTGTTTTAGCAATTCTCGGTTTCTTGTTATTCCATATGAAGTTGAGAATTTTTCTTTCCAGGACTGTAAAGAATTGTGTTGGCAATTTGATGGGAATTGCATTAAATCTGTAGATTGCTTTTGGTAAGATGGCCATTTTTACTATGTTAATCCTGCCAAGCCATGAGCATGGGAGATCTTTCCATCTTCTCATATCTTCTTCTAATTCTTTCTCCAGAGACTTGAAATTTTTTTTTCACACATGTCTTTGACTTGCTTGGTTAGGGTTACAGCAAGGTACTTTATGTCATTTGTGGCTATTGTAAAGGATGTTGTTTCTCTAATTTCTTTCTCAACCCTTTAGTCTTTTGTATAGAGGAGTGCTACTGATTTTTTTGAGTTAATTTTGTGTCCGGCCACTTTGCTGAAGGTGTTTCTCAGCTGTAGGAGTTCCCTGGTAGAGTTTTTGGGGTCACTCATGTATACTATCATATCATCTGCAAATAGTGATAATTTGACTTCTTCCTTTCCCATCTGTATCCCCTTGATCTCCTTCAACTGTCTTATTGCTCTAGCAAGGACTTCCAGCACTATGTTGAAGAGATATGGAGAGAGTGGGCAGCCTTGTCTTGTCCCTGATTTTAGTGGGATTGCTTTAAGTTTCTCTTCGTTCAGTTTGATGTTGGCTATAGGCTTTCTGTATATCGCCTTTACTATGTTTAGATATGTGCCTTGTATCCCTGATCTCTCCAGTACTTTAAACATGAATGGAGGTGGATTTTGTCAAATGCTTTTTCAGCATCTAGGGAGAATATCATGTAGTTTTTTTCTTTCAGTTTGTTAATATGGTGGATCACATTGATGGATTTCCGTATATTGAACCACCCCTGCATACCTGGGATGAAGCCTACTTGGTCATAGTGGATAATATCTTTGATGTGTTCTTGTATTCGGTTTGCAAGTACTTTGCTGAGTATTTTTGCATCAATGTTCATAGGGGAATTTGGCCTGAAATTCTGTTTCTTTGTTGAGTCTTTGTGAGGTTTAGGTACCAAGATGACTGTGGCTTCATAGAATGAGTTTGGTAATGTTCCTTCCATTTCTATTTTGTGGAATAGTTTGAAAAGAATTGGAGTTAGCTCTTCTTTGAAGGTCTGGTAGAATTCTGTACTGAAGCCATCTGGTCCTGGGCTTTTTTTGGATGGGAGACTTTTGATGACCACTTCTAGTTCCTTGGGGGATATAGGACTATTTAATTGATTTACCTGGTCCTGATTCAGCTTTGGTAAGTCAAATTGATCAAGAAAATTGTCCATTTCATTTAGATTTTCAAATTTTGTGGTATATAAACTTTTGAAATAAGTCCTAATTATTGTTTGGATTTCCTCAGTGTCTGTAGTTATGTCCCCCTTTTCATTTCTGATTTTGTTGATTTGGGTGGTGTCTCTCTGCCTTTTAGTTAGTTTGGCTATGGGTTTTTCGATCTTGTTGATTTTCTCAAAGAACCAGCTCTTGGTTTCATTGATTCTTTGAATTTTTTTATTTGTTTCTAATTGATTGATTTCAGCCCTGAGTTTGATTATTTCCAGCCGTCTACTCCTTTTTCGTATGTCTGCTTCTTCTTTTTCTAGGGTTTTTAAGTGTGCCTTTAAGTTGCTTGAATGAGCTGTCTCAAATTTCTTCTTGAAGGCACTATGAACTTTCCTCTTAGCACTGCTTTCATTGTGTCCCACAAGTGTGGGTATGTTGTGTCTTCATTTTCATTGAGTTCTAGGAAGACTTTAATTTCTTTCTTTATTTCTTCCCTGACCCAGCTGTCATTTAGTAACAAGTTGTTCAGTTTCCATGTGTGTGTAGGCTTTTTGCTATTTCTGTTGTTGTTGAGGTCCAGCTTTATTCCATGGTGATCAGACAAGATACAAGGGATTATTTCAATCTTCCTGCATTTTTTGAAAATTGCTTTGTGACCAACTATATGATCTATTTTGGAGAATGTTCCATGAGGTGCTGAGAAGAAGGTAAATTCTTTTGTGTTTGGGTGTAAGGTTCTGTAAATGTCTGTGAGGTCCATTTGATTCATGACCTCTGTCAGAGTTATTGTTTCTTTGTTTAATTTCTGTTTTGTTGACCTGTCCTTTGTTGAGAGTGGGGTGTTGATGTCTCCCACTATTAATGTGTGTGGATCTATATGTGGTTTAAATTTTATCAATTTTTCTTTAACAAATGTGGGTGCTCTTGTATTTGGGGCATAGATGTTCAGGATTGTGATGTCTTCTTGGTGGAATTTTCCCTTGATGAGTATGAAGTATCCTTCCCATCTCTTTTTATTAATTTTTAGTTGAAAGTCTATTTTATCAGATATTAGAATGGCTACTCTTGCTTGCTTCTTGGGTCATTTGCTTGGAAAGTCGTCTTATAACCCTTTTCCCTCAGGTAATGTCTATCTTTGTTCCTTAGGTGTGTTTCTTGTATGCAACGGATTGTTGGGTCTTGTTTACACATCCATTCTGTTAGTCTGTGTCTTTTTATTGGAGAGTTGAGTCCATTGATGTTGAGAGAGATTAATGACTAGTGGCTGTTAGATCCTTTGGTTTTGATGTTGGTTGTTGTCATAAGGTTGTGTGCTTGGTTGCTTTTTGTTTTACTGTAGTAAGGTTAATTATTTCCTTTGTTTTCTTGACCGAAGCTAATTTTCTTGGGTTGTATTTTCCCTTCCAGTGTCTTCTGTAATGCTGGATTTGTGTTTAGGTATTGTTGAAATTTGTTTTTTTCATACATTTAATTTTTAAAGGCACTTCCAAACTTTTCTTTATAATGATCCTACTAAAGTTTCACCATTAGTGAACAAAAGCTTTGTTATCTACACAACTTTAACAGTACTTAGTCTTTTGTGCTTTTGATAATAGTCCCTCCAGTAGGTTTGATACAATATTTCATTGTATTTATCATTGTAGTTTAGATTTTCATTTGCTTGATAAGTAGTGAAGTCAAACATTTTTCATACATATGTTGCCTATTTGTATCTCTTCTTTGGAGAAGTTTCTTATTCATACCTTTTACAAATTTTATAGAGTTTTATTTACTGAGTTGTTTCTATTTTAATATTAAACCTATGCCATGTTAGACTTTTGCTAATATTTTTCTAATTCTTCAGATCCTTTCTACATTTTTGATGCAATTTGCATAAATATAATGAAGACAATTTGTATAGAAATGGGAAACACCACCAAAATTTACTTAGAATCACAAAGGATCTCTAAACAGCAAAAAAAATCTTTTTTTAAAGATTATTTATATCTTCCTTTTTAATTTTTTTATTAATTACACTTTATTCACTTTGTATCCCCTCTATAGCTCCCTCCCTCCTTCTCTCCCAATCCCTCCCTTCCTCCCCCTTCTCCAAGCATGCCCCTTTATAACTCTACTGATAAGGGAGGTCTTCTTTTCCTTCTTTCTGATCCTAGTATATTAGGTCTCAGTGGCTGCATTGTCTTCTTCTGTGGCCTGGTAAGACTGCTCTTCCCTCAGGGGGAGGTGATCAAATAGTAAGCCAATCATTTTTTGTCCCTGTTTCTGTCTCTTTTTCTGTGTCTGTTCGTCTGTCTCTCCACCTCTCTGTCAGTCTCTTTTTCTCTGTATCTCTGTCTGTCTGTCTGTCTGTCTGTTTCTCTCTGTGTGTGTATGTGTGTCATGTAGTATAGTGTAAATCAATAAACCAACTATGTCAAGAGAAGATCTACCATATTTTATCATAGCACTATTAACATTTAGTTAGAGTCAAATTATGAATTCAATTCATGCCAATCAGTTCATGTCAGAGACAGTCCCTGTTCCCATTACTATGGAACCCAACTGAGGAATGGATACTGAAATTGTGGTACATCTACACAATGGAATACTATTCAACAATAAAAAAACAAGGAAATCATGAAATTTGCAGGTAAATGGTGGAAACTGGAAAAGATCATCCTGAGTGAGCTATCCCAGAAGCAGAAAGACATACATGGTATATATTAACTCATATAAACATAAAATATAGGATAAACATACTAAAATCTGTACATCTAAAGAAACTAATCAAGAGGGAGGACTCTGGCTAAAATGCTTAATCCCCATCCAGCAAGGCAAAGAGGATGGACATCAGAAGAAAAAGAAAACAGGGAAAAAGTTAGGAACCTGCCACAGAGGGCCTCTGAAAGGCTCTGCCTTGCAGATTATCAAAGTAGATGCTAAGTATTATGGCCAACCTTTGGGCAGAATGCAGGGAATCTTATAAAAGAAGTGGGAAATAGTAAGATCTGGAGAGGACAGAAGCTCCACAAGGAGAGCAACAGAACCAAAAAATCTGAGCAAAGGGGTCTTCCCTGAGACTAATACTCCAACCAAGTTGCATGCATGGAGATAACCTAAAACTAGAACCCCTGTACAGATGTAGCCCATGGGAGTTCATTCTTTTTATGTTTTTAACCAAGACTCTTTTTAGAGCCACCCACAGTATCTTCCAGAGACCTAAACACTATTTTGAAAAATAGGATAAATATACTGAAATCTATACACCTAAAGAAGATAAACAAGAAAGAGGACCCGGGGTAAGATGATCAGTCCTCACTTAGAAAGACAAATGGGATGGACATTGTATGTAGGAGAATACAAGTAAAGGGACAGGAGCCTACCACAGAGTGCCTCTGAAAGAATCTACCTAGCAGTGTATCAAAGCAGATGCTGAGACTCATAAACAAATCTTGGGCAGAGTGCAGAGTTAGTAAGACCTGGAGAGGACAGGAGCTCCACAAGAACCAAATATATCAGGACACAGGGGTCTTTTCTGAGACTGATTCTCCAACCAAGGACGATGCATGGAGATAACCTAGAACTCCCGCTCAGGCGTAGCCCATGGCAGCTCAGTCTCCAAGTAGGTTTCTCTAGTAAGGGGAACAGGGATCGTCTCTGACATGAACTCAGTGGCTGGCTCTTTGACATCCCGAGGGAGTAGCAGCCTTGCTAGGCCACAGAGGAAGACAATGCAGCCAGCTCTGATGAGACCTGATAAACTAGGGTCAGGTGGAAGGGGAGGAGGACCTTCCCTATCAGTCTACTTAGAGAGGGACAGGGAGAAGGTGAGGGAAGGTGAGTGGGGTTTGGGAGGGAATGAGAGACAGGGCTACAACTGGGATACAAAGTGAATAAACCGTATTTAATATAAAAAATAAAAATTTGGAAAAAAAATTGGTCTAGGTAAAGATTTTTTTTTCATAAAATTCACTTCCTAGAATAACATGATATAGGAAGAATTGGCTGCTGTTGCTGAAATTACATTGATGTTTTATTCAAATAAGTAGTTATTCATTTTCACTAACTCTTATGAATTACTTTCTGGTTATCAATTTCATTTTAACTATAGATAATAATAATACCAACCATATAAGGCTATCTCATGCTTTTAAATGAAAAGTTACTTATACCATACATGCGATATAGTTACTATTAGCCTAGAATCACCTCGTTATCACCTCATGGCCATAATATCACCCAGAAAGGGAATGGCAATTATGAGAATAATAGATCCCAGGATAAAATTCAGTGCAGAAAGAGATTTTGATCTTTTCCTTGCCATTTGGTTTTCTTACCTTAGTACTCACTCTCCCTTATTTGAAGACCTATTTATGTTCTGATGACCACTTATAAACTTTATGACAATGGGTTAGTCATCAAAGTATATAGACCCTTGTTTTTCTCCATCCTGAATCAGGGTTGGTGTATCCTTAGAAGAATTATTAGGAGGTTTCAATGGAATCATGCCTTTGACTGTGTAGAGTGTAAAGTTGCAAAGTGCAATAACAAGTTGACGTGCTCTTATTACATGGTCATGTAGAGTGAGATTTTAAAGATAACAAAAGCCTCTAGAGCTCCAATGATTTATTTCACAGCTCAGATTGATTTGTCATTTTCACTTGGTTCACAAGTCATACTTCCAGCTGTCATCCATCAGCACTTTGGCCACAGCCTGTTCTTGGCTGCCTGGCTGGCTGGAATTAGTTACCCCTTCTAAGGCAGCCTAGTTTTCTTCAGACAAAATCCCTCTTCCCAAAGACAGAAAGTTTCTCACTGAAATTTTCTTCTGATAAACTTTTTCTATCAAATCTGCCTCATTCATTCTTGTCTATTTTTCTGCCTTGTAGATGCTGAAATATTCATAAAATTCATTCATTCGTACACTCTGTAAATACATTGGACACAGACTCTGTATCAGTTCTGATGGCTAAGTCTGAACGATATAGAGCAGCACATACTGCAACTCCAGCTCTTAAACATGTAAAGTTAAGTAGAGGAGAAGCATGAAAACCAGTGAATTTATTTCAAATGATAAGTGCAGTAATATGAGTGTTTACAAGCTATAGTGACAACAGATTCAGAAATAGTCTATAGGAGCTGTTGTTTTAGTTTTAAATGATGACCCATGTGTCAGACAAGAAAGGCAAGGATATTTCTTGCAGAGAAGGGAAGTTATCAAAAATATGTGTCATGAAGCAAAACAGTATTTAGAGATTATATTACAATATTATAAAGAATTACAGGATGATTATTCAAAATAAAGTGCAAGCTAGATCCCCAAATTCATAGTATCCATACTAAGGGACTCAAGCCAAAAAGACTGAAAACATGAGTATTTTACAAGGTGACAGAAATAATCAGTTCACAAAAATGGTTATCAGAATGCAGCAGGCATTGGAAATAACTTGGGAACTAGAAAAATATTATATTCATGGCACGAGACTCTTATAAAACTGACTTGGATCAAAAATGTTTTAGCATTTTAAAAGCTGTTCTCTGGTATTTTTAATGTGCATCTACAGTTAAGACAATGACTATAGAATACCTAAGAAATAATTTGAATAATAGTATGGATGGTCCCCTGGGATTCTAGGAAGGGCAAGGCCAGAGGTTGAGAGCTCAGGTGAAATAAGATACAAAATGTGTTTAAAAGGATATACTGTCCCATCTACCAAGAACATTATTAGCTATTTTAAAACAGAAACTGAGTTTGATAATTTTTCAGTATTGTGCCTCTAGGCAAAGCAGATACTAAGTAGTTTTTGTTAGGTTGGCAATGAGTAAACATTAGTTGTTTAACTTTAATTTCCTTGTGTTTTTAATACCCTTGCACCACTCAGGTAGTTATTGCTAAGTATATGTTCACATATCATCTTCTGGACTCACACTGCTGAATCCAAGAAATGCAGTATACTTTTAATGATAAATATCTCCAGCAAGTAGAATTTGAAGCAAAACAAAGCACAACATACATGCCTATGTATGTATGTGTGTATGTATGTATGTATCTCAAATCTCATATGTAACATTAATAGAGAGTGGCCTTAGGTATATTGTTTTATGGGAATTTATTATATTCTTGTATAGGTGTAAAATTTTCATTATTAAATATTTCTGGTACAGTGAATTATATACATTGAAATGGCTAAAATTATAAATTTCAAGTTATATATATATTTTTACATGACAATTAGGTGAAAATGTACAGATTATGGGGGAGAAAACACAGGCTAATGACACTAATGAAATATATGACTTAAGCTGGTAATTAGAGGAAGACAGACACCAAAGTGTATAGCAGAATTGTAACTTCAAAGAATATCAACATGTTGGACTGTTAGACACTAACTAACACTTCCATAAATCTGATTTGGGAAGAAGCATCAACTGCACACACAGAGGATGGCTTGTTATGACAGCAGTTAGGTTGAAAATGCCCTGAACTTTTTCAGTTGCCTGTGGCTTGATGCAAGGCTAGAGCACAATACAGTTGTTAAATAATTCCACACAACTTGAGATACCAGAGTAGAATATCAATGTCCCAAAGAGTCAAGGTCTGACTCTGAAAAATATTTGTGCATATGAGACCATACCTGAAGTACTGTTCTCTTGAAAAGAAAGCTCACAAGAGAAATGTAAAAATAGAGAAAGCTTAAAAAGCAATTTTGTCTGAGAAATGGACTGGAGAGTTTGTAACTAATCTGTGGTCTGCATGAGAAGGCTGGCCTAAAAGGGAAGGATCAGGAGGGTAGATAAATAATCTCTGCCAGGTATGCAGAAACTATGAGGTTAAGAAGTGAAGATTGAACAAATTATAGTATTCCCATGATCTAGACCCAAAGGGTTAACAGTTCAGAGTTCCCCAAAACCTGGGCAGCAGTTGGGAAGGGACGTCCAGTACAGCTGTTATCCAGAGTTTGGCCCCAAGCCTTCTGCCTGCTGTCTGTGCAACTGTCTGCCAAAACCAGGAGAGGGTCTCAATAGCTAATGGATATAAAGAGGATGTGTGTTCTTCCTTCAAAACTCACAGTACAAGGTTATAATTCTTATTCTGCCAAATTCACAGATGAAGAAACTAAAGCTCCAATCTGACTAAATGTCAAATCACTAAAGAATGGGAGAAATTAATTTCACCTATTCTTCTATGTAGTGTTTACCAAGATCAACATTGGTCCAGAACTTCAGCTAAAGGACTAAACTTTGGGCAGAGTGCCAGAATCCTTATGAAAGAAGCGGGAGACAGAAAGTCCTGGAGGGGACAGGAACTCTACACGGAGAACAATAGAACCAAAAAACTGGGCCTGGGGGTCTTTAGAGACAGATACTCCAACCAAGGACCATGCATGGAGAGGACCTAGAACCCCAGTTCAAAGAAGCCCAGTGGCTACTTAATTCCCAAGTGGGTTCCCTAGTAAGGGGTACAGGGCCTGTCTTTGACATTAACTCAGTGGCTGTCTTTTTGATCACCTCTCCCTGGGGAGTGCAGACTTGCTGGATGATGCAGCCAGCCTAGATGAGAGCTGATAAGCTAGGGTCAGATAGAAGGATAGAAGGGAAGGGGTCCTCCCCTATGAGGGGACTAGGAAAAGGGCATAGGGGGAGAAGTGAGAGGGTGGGTGGGGCTGGGAGGAAATGAGGGAGGGGGCTACAGCGAGGATACAAAGTGAATAAATTGTAACAAATACATATATAAATAAAAATTGTTTATCAAAAAAACCTATCAATATGTAGTCCTGGCCCTTTTGATGTTTATCAATATCTTTAAACAATAAAATGAAGGTTAAAGTACATATTTTTTGGATCATGCTCTATATTTCCATGCAGGAGAACTGTTGCTTAAGTAGGCACATGAAAAGAAGGATAGGAAAGTATCTGGAAAATTGATTTGGGCTCAGATTTTGATGTACTGAAAATGCTATGCTAAATTTGGTGGGCTTTGTATTTTGTAGAGGAAGGAATTACAAACATGGCTAAGGCAGAGGAGCTTATAATTCAAATCCATTTCAAGAGATAACTCTAAGAACAGTTGGAAGTGAACTAGATAAAATTGAAAAGAAAGACGAAACTTGGCTACTGTACTCATGACAAAAGATGAATTCCAGAAAAACTAAAACAGAAACAGTAGAGATGTGAGAAAATTGGAATAAAGACATATGAGATCATTTGAGAAGGTTGAATTGTGACAGTATCTACATAGAGGATAAACACGAGGAGGAAGTAATTGATAGAACTAAACATCAGACAGGTAATGGATAAAGAGATTGAAGAAAAAGACCAAGCTGAGGTTAGGTGGTATTTGCCTTAGGGTAATCTTCACATGACAGTCTGGTAAAATATAGTACTTGAAATAGAGAAAACATTTGGGATAAAATTAGGGATTGGGGGATTATCAGATATTTCAAGTTGAGTGAAAGCAAAAGAAAGGGCAGAATCTCTTTTAGAAAAAAAAGGAAGAGAAGAGAAGGAAGATAGGAGTAAAGTAGAGTGGATGTGGGATGAGAGAAGAGGAAGAAAGAAATCGTAAAGGGAGAGGAGTCATAGACAATGTCCAAACATTGTTGAGACTCAAAACGTGGGCATATCAAATAGAATTCTAAATTTAAAAAAAAATGTAGAATCAACTGAATAAAAACAACATTCCAACAATTAAAGGTAGAAGAAAAGAAGCCAAAGGATTCACAAATGGTGGTAGAAGTAGAACCTCTAAGAAGAAATGGAATTGTGTGCACCAACTGAGAAGAAAGTTTTTAGGTTATACTGAAATAAGAAAGGACAATGAGAGACTTTCTTGAGGATGTTGGAATCTAGTTGGAGGCATCAATTTTATCATGTTTGCAACATGATGGTGAACAAACTCTCCATACTTTGAGGGAAAGTATGGATGGTGAGGCAGCAGCAGAGAAGCTTCCTGGGAAGATGGGGATTTTGACACACAACTTAAAGAAGATAAGCTTTTCATGTTGAGAAGAAGGCGAAGAAAACAAACATAAAGGAATTAGTGTTACTTTTTGAATTTGTCACCCAAGTGTTCATGTTCTAAAAGCTTGGTTCCCGGTGTGGAAATATTTTAAAAGTGGTGGAATTGGGCCAGCAAAATTGTTCAGGAGGGTAAAGGCACTTGCCACCAAGCCCAGTGGTCTGAGTTTAATCCTTGAAGCCCACAGGGTAGAAGAAAACAAACTCTCACAAGTTGTCCCCTGACTTTCACATGCACTATGCCATGTCTCCACAATGTATATGTGTGTATATATATGTGTGTGTATATGTATGTACACAAACACACACACAATGTAATTTAAAACTAAGGTTAGTGGTAATTATCCTATGTTGGGTGTAGAAGGAGATCAGGAGAATGCTCTAACCCCATTCTGGCTTCCTGTCTAGCCAGACAATCTCTACCTCCCACCCATATTCTGTCATTGTCCTACCATGTATCTTTATATAATTCATCCAAGGGACCTTCACCAGAGCTGTGCAATGCTGTTTGGACTTTCAGTCTGTGAGCTAAATAAACATCTTTCCATATTTGTCCATAGCCTTAGCTATTTTATTGTAGTAACAGAAAGAGGACTAACATAGTTAACCTGAGGACCTTGAGCCTGAAACTGATTTAATAGAGTGACACTGAACAAGTTACTAGTATGGTTAAGAAAAACCAACTTATGTTGGTCAGACGCACTGCGACATGATCTTGGCCCAGTGAAGAAATTGTGTTGTCTGTTAACATCAAATTCTACTCCACAGCACTTACCCTAAGGGAAAATAATGGAGTTAAAATGGTGGATTTTATCATTCCTCATGATTTAATCTTCATCCTTCACACAGAGGCAATGCAGTTATTATTGGCAGAAATTCTCAAAGGAGATTTAGAAATGTGATTAATATCAAGGCTAAAATAATTTGCAAAGGGCTGTGATAGGGAAGGCTTCAGTACACAACTATCAAATTGGTATTCAATCCTCTAAGAGTGAGGAGCCAATCAGAATGTGTTGAGAAAGAAATGATAGTAAGAACTACATGGTGGCACTAGGAATCTGCAATAGAGTATTGTTTTTTTATTATTATTTTTTTTACACTTTATTCATTTTGTATCCCTCCATAAGCCCCTCCCTCCTCCCTTCCCAGTCCCACCCTCCCTACCCCTTCTTCATGCATGCTCCTCCCCAAGTCCACTGATAGGGGAGGTCCTCCTCTTTTTCCTTCTGATCTTAGTCTATCAGATCACATCAGGAGTGGCTGCATTGTCATCTTCTGTGGCCTGGTAAGGCTGCTCCCCCTTCAGGGGGAGGTGATGAAAGAGCAGGCCTATCAGATATGTCAGAGGCAGTCCCTCTTCACATTACTATTTAACCCACTTAGACAGTAAATTGCCATGGATTACATCTGCACAGGGGTTCTAGGTTATCTCCATGCCTGGTACTTGGTTGGAGTATGGGTCTCAGGGAAGACCCCTGTGTTCAAATCTTCTAGTTCTGTTGCTCTCCTTGTGGGGTTCCTGTCCTCTCCATCCTCTTTGCCTTTCGGGGTGGGGAATGAGCGTTTTAGTTAGAGTCCTCTCTCTTGAGTAGTTTCTTTAGATGGACAGATTTTAGGTTTATCCTATAAGTATATATGAGTGAGTATATACCGTGTGTGTCTTTCTGCTTCTGGGACAGCTCACTCAGGATGATCCTTTCCAGGTCCCACTATTTACCTGCAAATTTCATGATTTCCTTATTTTTCATTGCAGAGTAATACTCCATTGTATAGATGTACCACAATTTCTGCATCCACTTTTCAGTTGAGGGACATCTGGGCTGTTTCCAGCTTCTGGATATTACAAATAAGGCTGATACAAACATGATTGAGCAAATGTCCTTATTGTGTACTTGAGCCTCTTTTGGGTATATGCCTAGGAGTGGTATGGCTGGATCGTGAGGAAGCGCTATTCCTAGTTGTCTGAGAAAGCACCAGATTGCTTTCCAGAGTGGTTGTACAAGTTTACATTCCCACCAGCAGGGGAGGAGGGTTCCCCTTTCTCCACAACCTCTCCAACATGTATTGTCCCTTGAGTTTTTCATCTTGGCCATTCTGATGGGTGTAAGGTGAAATCTCAGGGTTCTTTTGATTTGCATTTCGTTAATGGCCAATGAGGTTGAGCATTTCTTTAAGTGCTTCTCTGCCATTCGATATTCCTCTACAGAGAATTCTCTGTTTAGCTTTGTTCCCCATTTTTTCTGTGGATTACTTGGTTTGCTGCTTTTCAGCTTCTTTAGTTCTTTGTATATACTCGATATTAGTCCTCTGTCAGATAAAGGGTTAGTGAAGATTCTTTCCCAATCTGTAGGCAGTTGTTTTGTTTTGATGACAGTGTCCTTTGCTTTACAGAAGCTTTTCAGTTTCATGAGGTCCCATTTATTGATTGTTGATCTTAGAGCCTGTGCTGTTGGTGTTCTGTTCAGGAAATTGTCCCCTGTGACGATGAGTTCTAGGGTATTCCCCACCTTTTTTTCTAGCCGATTTAATGTGTCTGGTTTTATGTTGAGGTCTTTGATCCACTTGGATTTCAGTTTTGTGCAGGGTGATAAGTATGGATCTATTTTCATTTTTCTACATGTAGACATCCAGTTGGACCAGCAACATTTGTTGAAGATGCTATCTGTTTTCCATTGTATGGTTTTGGCATCTTTGTCAAAAATCAGGTGTCCATAAGTGTGTGGGTTTATTTCTGGGTCTTCTGTTCGGTTCCATTGATCCACCATTCTGTTTCTATGCCAGTACCATGCAGTTTTTGTAACTGTTGCGCTATAGTACAGCTTAAGATCAGGGATGGAGATACCTTCAGAAGATCTTTTATTGTAGAGGACTGTTTTAGCAATTCTGGGTTTCTTGTTATTCCATATGAAGTTGAGAATTTTTCTTTCCAGGTCTGTAAAGAATTGTGTTGGCAATTTGATGGGAATTGCATTAAATCTGTAGATTGCTTTTGGTAAGATGACCATTTTTACTATGTTAATCCTGCCAAGCCATGAGCATGGGAGATCTCTCCATCTTCTTATATTTTCTTCTAATTCGTTCTTCAGAGACTTGAAATTTTTTTCATACAAGTCTTTGACTTGCTTGATTAGGGTTACACGAAGGTACTTTATGTACCAAGGTGACTGTGGCTTCATAGAAAGAGTTTGGTAATGTTCCTTCTGTTTCTGTTTTGTGGAATAGTTTGAAGAGAATTGGAGTTAGCTCTTCTTTGAAGGTCTTGTAGAATTCTGCGCTGAAACCATCTGGTCCTGGGCTTGAGGGTCCTTGTCCTTTGATATTAGATTATTACATGAAATCTGTAGGGACGTTGTGTCCTACGTATGACTGATGATTGTTATCTGTACTAATGTAGAAGTTATAGCAACAGAGAAAGACAAGAATCAAGGATGGTTTCTTCAGAGTCTTGGGTTCTGCACCCTTCTCTCAGATTCACTCAATTTCAGTATTGTCTCCCATAACTTGCTGGCCAGCCTTTCCAAATAAGAAAGTAAAATGATTCAGAATTGTAAATAATGGCACAGTTTTTTTTATTAATTACACTTCATTCACTTTGTATCCCCACATAAGCCCTTCCCTCCTCCCCTCCCGATCCCACCTTCCCTCTCCTTTCTGCATGCATGCCCCTCCCCAAGTCCACTGATAGGGAAGGTTCTCCTCTCCTTTTTGATCTTAGTCTATCAGTTCTCATCAAAAGTGGTTGCATTGTCCTCTTCTGTGCCCTGGTAAGGCTGCTCCCCCCCTCAGGGGGAGGTGATCAAAGAGCCGGCCTATCAGATTATGTCAGAGGCAGTCCCTCTTCCCATTACTATGTAACCCACTTGGACACTACACTGCCATGGGCTACATCTGTGCAGGAGTTCTAGGTTATCTCCATGCATGGTACTTGGTTGGAGTATGAGTCTCTGGGAAGACCCCTGTGTTCAAATTTTCTGGTTCTGTTGCTCTCCTTGTGGGTTTCCAGATCTCTCCAGATCTTACTGTTACCCACTTCTTATATAAGATTCCATGCACTCTGCCCAACAGTTGGCCATAAGTCTCAGCATCTCATTTGATAGTCTGCACGGCAGAGCCTTTCAGAGGTCCTCTGTGGCAGGTTTCTAGGTTGTTTCCTGTTTTCTTCTTCTTCTGATATCCATCCTCTTTGGCTTTTGGGATGGGGATTGAGCATTTTAGTCAGGGTACTCTCTCTTAATTAGTTTCTTTAGATGTACAGATTTTAATAAGTTTATCCTATGTTATATGTTTATATGAGTGAGAATATACCATGTGTGTCTTTCTGCTTCTGGCCATAAGTCTTAGTGTCTGCTTTGATATCTGCAGTTATTTTTTTTAAAGTCTAAAGACCTTACTGAGGTTAAACAGAGACATCAGAATTAAGATTGAACATTACAAGGTAAAATTCTCATCAACCAAATCCAAAATATTTATTCCAAATATAACTCAAAGTAGATTCTGACCCAGATCTCTGAACCTATGCTTTGAGAGTTTTTTTTTTCTTCCCAAGTGCCTTTCCATAACAGAGGAGGAAAATATTAGCATTGTGAAAAACTTCCTTCTCTAAAAGATGGTTCTCCACATTATTTGACCATTATATGGTATATTTTTATCATGGTGAAAAACATGATTGATTAAGTCTCAATATATCTGTCTGTCATTAAGACTTTGTAAGTACAAAGGATTTTTCATGGGGATAACCTAGAACCCCTTCACAGATGTAGCCCATGGCAGTTCAGTGTCCAAGTGGGTTACCTAGTAATGGAAAGCGGGACTGCCTCTGACATCATCTGATTGGCCTGCTCTTTGATCACCTCCCCCTGAGGGGGGAGCAGCCTTACCAGGCCACAGAAGAGGACAATGCAAGCACTTTTGATGAGAACTGATAGACTAAGATCAGAAAGGAGAGGAGAACCTCCCCTATCAGTGGACTTGGGGAGGGGCATGCATGCAGAAAGGAGAGAGAGGGTGGGATCGGGAGGGGAGGAGGGAGGGGCTTATGGGGGATACAAAATGAATAAAGTATAATTAATAAAAAATTAAAAAAAGACTTTGTAAGTATATTCTTCAAGGATAGTGATTCTCTACTCTTTCTGTAGTCCTAAAACAAATATGAGCGTCTTCAGAATCTCATGTACCTCTTCTTTTCCTCAACAGCAATATGTGGTGGTGGTCATGGTTCCACTGCCTGTGAACATTTATTCTCCCTAGTTACAACTCCAAGAGACACACCTGGCATTTTTCTATTAACGTCTTCAACTCAGCCATTTTCCATTTCTTTTGTTTCACCTCTCCTTCTTCAGTCTCCACATGTACTTTGGTTACATTTCTACCTGTTTCACATTCATATTCTTTGGAACACGACTTTAAACTGCTTCATTTTTCTAACTCCAATAAAACTTTCCTCATCTGTATGCTTTTCTCAGTCTACAATTTGCACAAGCCACCATCTTGAGGTGATCACCTACTAAAAATAGAGACTACTTTCTTGTTCCACACTTGGGTATCCAGGGAAAAAATTAAAATATGTAAAAAAAAAAAAAACCCAAAGTTTAAAGACAAGACTATGTTTTCAGAATCCTATTTATTATTCTTTCTTCTTTTTCAAATTAAATATTTATTAAACAACATTCTTAAAGGAAATCTTTCCACATTTCTGTAATGCATAGAAATACAAAGAGTATCACCTTCTGAATTAGAGGTTTTGTTGTTTTAATTTAATTAATTTTATTTATTACAATGTATTCACTTTGTATCCCAGCTAGAGCCCCCTCTCTCATCCCCTCCCAATCCTACCCTCCTCTGTCTTCTCCTCTCATGCCCCTTCCCCAGTCTATTGATAGGGGAGATCCTCCTCTCCTTCCATCTGACCCTAGCCTATCACATCTCACCAGGACTGTATGCATTGTCTTCTTCTTTGGCCTTGTAACGCTGCCCTCCCACAAGGGGGGAGGTGGTCAAAGAGCCAGCCACTGAGTTCATGTCAGAGACAGTCTCTGTTCCCCTTACTAGGGAACCCATTTTGAGATTGAGTTGCCATAGGCTTCATCTGTACAGGGGTTCTAGGATATCACCATGCATAGTCCTTGGCTGGAGTATCATTTTCAGAAAAGACCCCTGAGTCCAGATTTTTTTGGATCTGTTACTCTCCTTGTGAATCTCCGGTCGCCTCTAGGTCTATCTCTCCCTTCTTTCATAAGATTCCCAGCTCTCTACCTAAAGTTTGGCTATGAGTCTCAGCTTCTGCTTTGGTACCCTGCTGGGGAGAGTCTTTCAGAGGCCCTCTATGGGTAGGCTCTTTTCTTGTTCCTTGTTTTCACTCTCTTCTGAGGTCTATACCATTTGCCTTTTTGAATGAGGATTGAGCTTCTTACTCAGGGTCCTCCTTCTTTCTTAGCTTCTTTAGGTATACAGCTTTTAGTATGTTTATCCTATATTGTATGTCTAATATCCACTTATAAGTGAGTATATATGATGTGTGTCTTTGTGTTTCTGGGATACTTTACTCAAAGTCCAAGTGGATCAAAGACCTCAACATAAAACAAGACACACTAAACCGTTTAGAAGAAAAGTGGGAAAGAGCCTTGAATTCACTTGCACAGGAGACAACTTCCTGAACAGAACACCAACAGCACAGGCTCTAAGATCAGCAAACATCTGGGTTGTTTCCAGGTTCTGCCTAGGACAGATACAGCTGCTAAGAACATGGCTGAACAAATGTCCTTGTTGTGGACTTGAGCATATTTTGGATACATGCCTAGGAGTGGTATAGCTGGATTGTGAGGAAGAACTATGCCTAATTGTCTGAGAATGCACCAGATTGATTTCCGCAGTCGTTGTACAAGTTTTCATTCCCACTAGCAATGGAGGAGGGTTCCCCTTTATCTACATTCTTTCCAGCATATATTTTCATTTGAGTGTTTGATCTTTGCCATTCTGATGGGTGAAAAGTGAAATCTCAGGGTTTTTTGATTTGCATCTCCCTGATCACTACGAACACTGAACATATCTTTATGTGTTTCTCCGTAATCTATATTCTTCTACAGAGAATTCTCTGTTTAACTCTGTACGCCATTTTTTAATCGGATTACTTGTTTTGTTACTTTTAAATTTCTTGAGTTCTTAATATATTCTGGATATTAGACCTCTGTCAGATATAGGTTTGGTGAAGATCCTTTCCCCATCTGTTGGCTGTTGTTTTGCTCTGATGACAGAGTCCTTTGCTTTAAAGAAGATTTTAGTTTTATGATGTTCCATTTATTGATTGTTGATCTTAGAGCCAGTGGTGTTGGTGTTCTGTTCACAAAATTGTCTCTTGTGCCAATGAGTTCTAGGCACTTTCCCAGCGTTTCTTCTCACAAGTTTAGAGTGTCTGGTTTTACGTTTTGGTCTTTGATCCACTTGGACTTCAGTTTTGTACAGGGTGATAAATACGGATATATATATGCATTTTTATGCATGTAGACATCCAGGTATACCAGCACCATTTGTTGAAAATGCTGTCTTTTATCTATTGAATGGTTTTGGCTTCTTTGTCAAAAATCAAGTATCCACAGGTGTGTAAATTTTTTTCTGGGTATTCTATTTGATTCATTGATCCACCATTCTGTTTCTATGCCAATAACATGCAGTTTTTATTACTATTGCTCTGTAGTATAACTTGAGATCAGGGATGGAGATACCCTCAGATGATCTGTTGTTGTAGAAGATGGTTTTTGCAATTCTGGGTTTTTATTTTTCCATATGAAGTTGAGAATTTTTCTTTCAGAGTAGGTAAAGAATCGTGTTGGTATTTTAATGGGAATTGCATTGAATCTACAGAATGCTTTTGGCAGGATGGCCATTTTCACTATGTTAATCCTACTGCTGAATGACCACTGGAGATCTTTCCATCTTCTGATATATTCTTCGATTTGTTTCTCTAGAGACCTGAAGGTTTTTTGTTTTTTTTTTTTTTTCAAACAGGTCCTTCACTTGCTTGGTCAGAGTCACACCAAGGTGCTTTATGTTATTAGTGGCTAGTGTGAAGGGTGTTGTTTCCCTAATATCTTTCTTGGCCCTTTTGTCTTTGGTATACAGGAGGGCTTCTATTTTTTTTTATTTTTTTATTTTTTTAGTTAATCTTATATCCAGCCACTTTGCTGAAGGTGTGTATCAACTGAAGGAGTTCTCTGGTTGAATTTTTGGGGTCACTCAGGTATACTATCATATCATCTGGGAATAATGAAACTTTGACTTCTTCCTTTCCAATTTGTATCCCCTTGACCCCCTTTAGTTGTCTTATTGCTTTAACTAGGACTTCAAGTACTATGTTGAAGAGATACAGAAAGAGTGGGCAGCCTTGCCTTGTCCCTGATTTCAGTAAGATTGATTTAATATCTCTTCATTTAGTTTGATGTTGGCTATACATTTGCTGTGTACTGTCTTTACCATGTTTAGGTATGTGCCTTGTATCCCTGATCTTTCCAAGACTTTAAACATGAATGGGTGTTGGATTTTGTCCAATGCTTTTTCAACATCTAAGGATATGATCATGTGGTTTTTCTCCTTCAGTTTGTTTATATGGTGGATTACATTGATGGATTTCCATATATTGAGCCACCCCTGTATTCCTGAGATGAAGCCTACTTAGTCATTGTGGATGTTTTCTTTTATGTGTTCTTGGATTCGGTTTCCCAGTATTTTATTGAATATTTTTGTATTAATGTTCATAAGAGAGATAGATCTGTAGTTCTCTTTTATGGTTGGGTCTTTGTGAGGTTTAGGTATCAAGGTGACTGTGGCTTCATAGAATGAGTTTTGTAGTGTTCCTTCTATTTCTGTTTTGTGGAATAACTTGAAGAGAGTTGGAGTTAGCTCTTCTTTGAAGGTCTGGTAGAATTCAGCACCAAAACCATCAAGCACTTTCTTTATAGTGAAGGAGAGTTTTGATGACTGCTTCTATTTCCTTTGGGGAAATAGGATTATTCAATTTATGACCTGATTCTGTTTTAATTTTTTTGACACTTACTCAGCATTTATTATACAAGTGAAATTCCTTGGAAACACACTTAATTTGTTCTTTCTTTCTTTCTTTCTTTCTTTCTTTCTTTCTTTCTTTCTTTCTTTCTTTCTTTCTTTCTTTCTTTCTTTCTTGTTACATTTTTACTTACTTTGTATCCTCCCTGTACCTCCCTCCCTCCTCCCCTTTTAATCCTACCCACCCTCTTCCTCACCTATGTCCCTCTCCCAGTCCACTGAAAAGGGAGTTCCTCCTCCCCTTCCCTCTGATCCTAGTCTATCAGTTCTCATCAGGAGTGGCTGTATTGCCTTCTTCTGTGGCCTGGTAAGGCTGCTCCCCCCTCAGGAGGAGGTGATCAAAGAGCAGACAATCAGTTCATCTCAGAGACAGTCCCTGTCCCCATTACTATGGAGGCGACTTGGATACTGAACTGCTATAGGCTACCTCTGTGCAGGGGTTCCAGGCCATCTCCATGAGTGCTCCTTGGCTAGAGTATCAGTTTCAGAAAAGACCCCTGTGCCCACACTCTTATGATCTGTAGCTGTCCTTGTGGGGCTCCTGTTCTCTCCAGGTCTTACTATCTCCCACTTCTTTCATAAGATTCCCTGTACTCTGCCCATTGTTTGGCTATGAGTTTCAACATGTGCCTTGATACCCCGCAGGGTAGAGCCTTTGAGAGGCTCTCTGTAGTAGGCTCCTGTCCTGTTCCCTGTGTTCTCTCTCCTCTGATGTTCATCTTCTTTGCCTTTATAAATCGGGATTGAGCATCTTATCCAGAGTCCTCCTTCCTGATTAGCTTCCTTAGATATACATATTTTAGCATGTTTATCCTATATTATATGTCTAGTATCCACCTATAAGTGAGTATATACCCTGTTTGTTTTTCTGCTTCTGAGATACCTCACTCAGGATGATTTTTTCCAGTTGACATTATTTATCTGCAATTTTCATGATCTTGTTTTTTACCGCTGAGTAATATTCCATTACATAGATGTACTACAATTTCTCTATTCCTTCCTCAACTGAGGAGCATCTGGACTGTTTCCAGCTTCTGACTATTACAGATAAAGTTTCTACAAACGTGGTTGAGAAAATGTCCTTGTTGTATACTTGAGTGTCTTTTGGATATATGCCTAGCAGCGGTATAGCTGGATCTTGAGGCTAAATGGAATCTATCAATAAAATTTTCCATTTCATTTGGATATTCAAATTTTGTTGCATATAGGCTTTTGAAGTAAGACCTCATGTTTATTTGGATTTCCTCAGTGTCTCTTGTTATGTTCCCTTTTTGTTTATGATTTTGCTGATTTGGATAGTTTCTCTCTGCCTTTTAGTTAGTTTGGCTAAGGGTTTGTCTATCTTGTTGATTTTCTCAAAGAACCAGCTCTTGGTTTCAATGATTCTTTGAATTGTTTTATTTGATTCTAATTTATTGGTTTCAGCCCAATATTCAGATGAATATTCCTCTTCATCTACTTCTCTTGGATGTGTCTTCTTCTTTTTTCCCCACATAGGGCTTTTAGGTGAGCCATTAAGAAGCTTGTATAAAATGTTTCAAGTTACTTCTAGTAGGTCCTTAGTGCTGTGAACTTTCTTCTTAGCACTGCTTTCACTGTGTCAAATAAGTTTGGGTATGTTGTGTCTTCATTTTCATTGAATTCTTGGAAGTCTGTAATTTCTTTATTTCTTCCCTAACACAGTGTCATTGAGTAGCAAGTTGTTCAGTTACCATGTGTGTGTAGGCTTTTTGCTATTTCTGTTGTTGCTGAGATCTAGCTTTAGTCTATGGAGGTCAGATATGATACAAGGGATTATTTCATTCTTCCTGTATCTGTTAATGCTTGCTTTATGACTAATTGTATGGTCTATTTTGGAGAAGGTTCCATGAGGTGCTGAAAAGAAGGTATACTCTTTTGAATTGAGGTGAATAGTTCTGCAGACATCTACTATATCTGTTTGGTTTTAGGAACTCTGTAAGTTCCTTTATTTCCCCATTTATCTTCTGTCCAGATGTTCTGTCCCTTGGTGAGAGTGGAGTATTGAAGTCTCCCACTATTAAGGTGTTGGGATCTATATGTGATTTCAGCTTTAATAATGTTTCATTTACAAATGTAGGTACTCTTGTATTTGGGACATAAATGTTCAGAAATGTGATGTCCTTCATAGTATTTTTTTTCTTTTGTTATATAAATTTTATTTTTTATGTAGATCACAGGTTATTTACTTTGTATCCCAGCCATAGCCCCCTTCCTCATTCCTTCCCAAAATCCCACCTTCCCTCCCTCATCATTTCGCTGCTCCTTTCCAAGTCCACTGAAAAGGGAGGTCCTCCTCCCCTTCCATCTGCCCCTAGCTTATCAGGTGTCTTTAGGACTGGCTTCAATGTCCTCCTCTGTGGCTTAGCAATGATGCTCCTCCATTGGGGTGGGGGTGTGGAATCAAAGAGACAGCCATTGACTTTATGTCAGAAATTAGTCCTGTTCCCCTTACTAGGGTACCCACTTGGATACTGAGCTACCATGGGCTACATCCAAGCAGGGGTTTTAGGTTATATCCATACATGGTCCTTGATTGGAGATACAGTTTCATAAAATACCCCTGTGCCCTGATATATTTGGTCGTCGTGGAGCTCCTGTTCTCTCCAGGTCATACTAACTCCCCCTTCTTTCATATGATTCTCTGTACTCTGCCGAAATTTTGTTTATGAGTGTCATCTTCTGCTTTGATATACTGCTAGGTAGAGTCTTTCAGAAGCCCTTTGTGGTAGGCTCCTGTCCTGTTACTTGTTTTCTTCTACTTCCGGAAACAACCTAGATGTCCATCAGTGGAATAATCGATACAGAATTTGTGGTACTTTTACACAGTGAAATACTACTCAGCAATTAAAAACAAGGAAATCATGAAACTGCAGGTAAAAGATCATCCTGAGTGATCCCAGGAACAGAAAGAAACACATGATATATACTAACTTATAAGTGGGTACTAGACCTATAAGATAGGATAAACAGACTAAAATCTGTACTCCTTACAAAGATAAACAAGAAAGAGGACCTGAAGTAAGATGATCAATCCTCACTTAGAAAGAAAAATGCGATGGACATAGTATTTTTTTTAAATTGTAACTTAAAGAATGTTTATTTTCATATAAACATACACATTTATGGATTATAATGTAATCTTCTGATTATTCCGTATGTTGTAGAATGGTCAAATCCAGGAGATTTTAAACATTTATCTTTTCTTTCTGGTAATAGCATTCAAATTCTTCTAATCATTAAAAATATATAATATCTAATTATTGATTATGTCCATGTTGCTATACCACAAATCACCTGAATTTACTAATTCTAAGCACCACTATACTCATTTAATGAGTTGTCACTGTCCCTTCTTTAACTTCTATCTCTTTGAATCTTAGGTAACCATGATTCAACTTTCAACTACTATAAGGTCATTTTTAAAATAACCCACATATATATTAGATCATGAAGTTTATTCTTTCTTGATTTTCTTTACTTCAGTTAGTATAATGTCTTTCAGATTCTTCTAAGAAATGGTGAAAATGATAGCTTTTCCTTTCTATTGAGGCTGAATAGTAGCCCATTATATCAGTATATCACCTTTTCCTTATTGTTACATCTGTGTGTAAATACACACAGTTTTAGTATCTTTTTTAATTTTATTTTTTTCTTATCAGTTACATTTTATTAACTCTGTATCCCAGCCATAACCCGCTCCCTCATTCCCTCCCAATCCCACCCTCCCTCCCTCATCTTCACTTTCCAAGTCCATTGATGTGGGCGGGACCTCCTCCCCATTCATCTGATCCTGTTTTATCAGGTATCTTCAGGACTGGCTGCAAAGCCCTCCTCTGTGGCCTAACAGGACTGCTCCTCCCTTGTGGGGTGGGTGGGTCAAAGAGCCAGTCATTGAGTTCCTGTTAGAAATAGTCCTTGTTCCCCTCACTATGGGAAACCAATTGGTTAAAGATTAGTGCTAAAGACTAGAGGAGTCTTTTCAGGCTTTTAATCCTTTGAGCATATATTCAGAAATGGGATTTCCTGATCATATGGTGATTCTACATTTAAGTGTTGAGAAAACTCCATACTTCTTTGATTTCTTTTTGTTAGAGGCTGAAAACTTTGCTATACAAGAGAAAAACAGAGTTCTAAAATAATCCACGTTGCTTTCAAAAATTGCTATGTATTTTGATGTCTTATATTTTCATTTTCATTTCATTCCACAAATCTTTTAATTTCCTGTGAAATATCCTCTTTGATCCATTGTTGTTTATTTTCAGTATATTGTTTAATTTTGAAGTAATTTAAAATTTACTTGTTAACTTTCTGTTATTGATTTCCATTATAAGTCAATTGTGATCATAGACTATAATTATAGTTTCTACTGTTTTCATATGTGTTACAATTTGGTTTATGCTATATTTTATATTGGTAATTGAATTCTGTATTTCTGAATAGAGTGTTCTATGATTCTAATTTAGGTACAGTTAGTTATTAATGCTGTTGAAATACTTTTCTCTCAAAACACCAAAATGTGTTACGTTTTTACCAAATATGAACTATGTTCTTTCAAAGTGCTATATAGAGCAATAGCCAAATATTATGTTTAAAATAACAGTAAAACAAAATACCAGAATAATTAAAAGGTGAGTAAAACAATTTAAAATATTTTATCCATAATTACAAATATAAAATAATTTTATTCCTATAGAGGGAAATACATTTAATTACATTATGTTTTTATAATCAGAAATGTTATTTACTGGACAGTTTGTTACCAATGTTATATTAAATAAATGCATTATTATAAATTGATATTTATAATATTAATTATTATAATTATATAATAATTATCTAGACCATAAAAGATAAATATTCTATTTTTAGGATTATAAGTAAAACTGATATAAATATTGATTATCTTATTCAAGTGCTTATATAAATACAACTTAGACTCCGTAATTTAAACCATGTACTATCATATTCTGAAAATTACGTAATTTTAATTATACCACTCTCCTTTTGGTTGGATATATATATATATATATATATATATATATATATATATATATATATATATTAATTGGAATGTTGTTTGAGAAATATTCTTAAATTTTAGTCACAAATACATATTTTTCTAATTATATTGCTCAACCTTTAAAGTTAAAAACTGTCTTTTGTTCTTTTAAAGCGAAGACACAGTAATACCTGTTTGATAAATGGACTAAGAACTCCTCTTAATGCAGCTCAATAGGAAAAGGATGATGGTAAATGACAGCTACACTAGTGGAAAGGCCAGTATGTTAAACCTGGTTAGCATACTATTATTCCTTTACAAAAGAGCTGTTAACATTTAAGTTGAGATGCTTTTGTCACGATAATTACAACTATGCTCTAAAGCATTATAGAAAAGTTAGCATCCTTGACTTCTGTGAACTTATGACCATCATTATATTTCTTCCCAGTGTTTTGGACATTCAGAAAACTCTTTCACACACTTAATGAAGGAAATATCACAATATTACTGGCCATACACAGGACCTGGCAATGGTTAATATGATTGTTGTGTGAAGTAGAGAGAAGTATCCTTCAATGAACAAAGATCCTAGTTTTAAAATTTGAAGTTGAGATTGAATTTGTTCTATCTCATATATGGAATATGTGGAATATGATGCTGCTTACAGTTATTTCTGCACCCCCTTTTTCATTGTAAGATTCCTTGGATTTGTCTAAGGTTCTAAGTCATCATTTCATTCATATTAAGATTTCATAGGAATAATAGTACTTTGTTGTTGTGTAAGGACTGCTACTTGATTTTTTTTTATTTTATTTTTTTCTTATCAGTTACATTTTATTAACTCTGTATCCCAGCCATGTCCCGATCCCTCATTCCCTCCCAGTCCCTCCCTCCCTCCCTCCCTCATCTCCACCGTGCCCCTTGCCAAGTCCACTGATAGGGGGGATCTCCTCCCCATTCATCTGATCCTGTTTTATCAGGTATCTTCAGAACTGGCTGCAAAGCTCTCCTCTGTGGCCTAACAGGACTGCTCCTCCCTTGGGGGGTGGGGAGGCCACAGAGCCAGTCATTGAGTTCCTGTTAGAAATAGTCCTTGTTCCCCTCACTATGGGAAACCAATTGGTTACTGAGCTACCACAGGCTACATCTGAGCAGAGGTTCTAGGTTATATCCATACATGGTCCTTGGTTGAATGTCATTCTCAGAAAAGTCCCTGTGCCCAGATATATTTGGTCCTTGTGGAGCTCCTATCCTTTCCCCATCAGACTAACTCCCCTTCTTTCTTATGATTCCCTGTACTCTGCCAAAAGTTTGGTCATGAGTCTTTGCTTTGAAAACACTGCTAGTTAGAGTCTTTCAAATGTGCTCAGTAGTCTCCTGTCATACGTTCAATGCACATCCCATCTGTCTTTCTAAACGAGGATTGATCATCTTACCCCATGTCCACTCTCTTGATTATCTTTTTTAGGTGTATAGATTTCATTATGTTTATCACATCTTATAGGTCCATATAAGTGAGTATATACCGTGTTTGTCTTTCTCCTTCTGGGATATTTCACTAAGAATGATCTTTTCTAGATCCCACCATTTGCCTTCAAATTTCATGATTTCCTCCTTTTTGATTGCTGCGTAGTATTCCATTGTGTAAAAATACCACAATTTCTGTACCCATTCCTCCATTGATGGACATCTGGGTTGTTTCCAGGTTCTGGCTATTACAAATAAAGCTGCTAAAAACATGGTTGAGCAAATATCCCTTTTGTGTACTTGAGCAAACTTTGGGTATATACCTAGCAGTGGTATAGCTGGGTCTTGAGGAAGCACTATTCCTAATTGTCTTAGAAAGCGCCAGATAGATTTCCAGAGTGGTTGTACCAGTTTACATTTCCACCAGCAGTGGAGGAGGGTTCCCCTTTCTCCACAACCTCTCCAGCATGTGTTGTCACTTGAGTTTTTCATTTTGGCCATTCTGATGGGTGTAAGGTGATATCTCAGGGTCGTTTTGGACTTGATTTTTATACTGAGGAAGAGACTCAAGTTCTTATTCAGGCTCTGTGAAGCACTGGTCAATTATGAGTCATCATGTTCCTTGTGAACAGGAAGTAAGAAAATAACTCATAAGTCTCAAGAAAGTGTTCAGTGCCTAAACTGTTTGCCATACAAGTTTTAAAACAAAAGTTTATGTTCTCTAAACTTGCTATTATTTTTTAAAAAAGCTTGTAAGCATCATGGCTGCCTGTAATACCAGAAGCAGGAGGCAGACACACAAGGGATTTCATGAATATAAATCTTCCCTCAGTCTCTTAAGAATGAGTGAAATATGTGAAATGTAGAAAATTCTGATAAGGATGTAGAAAAGGAAAGAACGCTTATATGCTATTTATGGAAGCATATATTTATGCAGACATTATAGAAAGCACTGTGATGTTTCCTAACAAAATTAAACACAGAACTTCAATATACTTCACAAGTATTACTGGTGGATAATTATTAAAATTAAAAAGTTAGTATGTTGAAGAGACATCAACACTCCAACGTTCACTGCAGAGCAATTCACAATCCACAATAGCAAGATGGTTGGTAGAGGTCATTAAGTATCTGTCAGCATAAGCTGATTAACAGATAAAATCTGCACACATGTGTAGTAGAATACTGTTCAGTCATAAAATTTAAATTTTCACATTCATAACAAGTTGAATGGAATTGGAGATCACAATCTTAAATTAAAACAAGCCAAGGAGAGATTGATAATGCTTCAGATATCACTTACCTGAGAAATCTTAAAATGTTGATCTCATAGACGTTAAGAGTGAAATGTTGGTAACCAGGGGCATGATTAAGTGTGCAGAGAGAGAAATAGAATGGGTGATTAATGGGTAATAAGTTACAGTTAGACAGAAAAAAACAAACTAAGCAAAAGAGAGGACTCTAACTAAAATGCTCAATCCCCATCCTGAAAGGCAAAGAGGCTAGACATCAGAAGAAAAAGAAAATAGGAAACAACCTAGGAACCTGCTACAGAGGGCTTCTGAAAGCCAGAAGAAGAAAACAGGAAACAAACTAAGAACCTACCACAGAGGGCCTCTGAAAGCCTCTGCCCTGCAGACTATCAAAGCAGATGCTGAGCCTGATGGCCAACTGTCAGGCAGAGTGAATGGAATTTTATGTAAGAAGTGGGAAATAGTAAGAGCTGGAGAGGACAGGAACTCCACAAGGAGAGCAACAGAACAAGAAAATTTGAACACAGGGAACTTCCCAGAGACTCATACTCCAACCAAGGACTATTCATGGAGATAACCTAGAACCCCTGCACAGATGTAGCCCATGGCAGTTCAGTGTCCAAGTGGGTTACATAGTAAGGGGAAGAGGGATTGCCTCTGACATAATCTGATTGGCCTGCTCTTTGATCACCTCTCCCTGAGGGGGGAGCAGCCTTACCAGGCCACAGAAGATGACAATGCAGCCATTCTCTTCTGATGGGAACTGATAGACTAAGTTCAGAAAGAAGGAGAGGAGGACCTCCCCTATCAGTGGACTTGGGGAGGGGCATGCATGCAGAAAGGGGACAGAGGGTGGAATCAGGAGGGGAGGAAGGAGGGGCTTATAGGGGGATACAAATGAATAAAGTGTAATTAATAAAAGTTAAATAAAAAATTAAAAAAATAGCTGCTACAATTGGTGAAGGAGCTGTCTCTGACTTTGTTGCCTGCCTTTCAATCCCTCTCCCCTAGTTCAGTGGAAGAGGATGTCCCTAGTCCTGCTGCAGATTGATGTACCAGGTCAGGTTGGTGTACATGAGGGAGAGTCTCCGAGGAGAAAGGAATAAGGGAGGAGGGAATGGGGGGAGGAGGTGTGAGGGTGGGACTGGGAGGATAGAAGGGAGAATAAATAAATACACTAATAGAAAAATAGCTTTTTGTCCAGAACACGTACAAGAGAATCTGAGGATAGTATGAGCTTTTCTGAAACTCCATAATGATTTAAATATACCACTAGTATTAAGAACCATTTGTTTTAAAGAGAAGGACTGAAGTGATTATTATTATTATTAGTAGTAGTAGTAGTATCATTATTTTATTCTTATAAAATTATGTCAATGTATTACAAACAAAAGAGCTAAGACTATAGAGTTAAAAAGACTTTAAAAACATGCCTTGCTTGGTTATGGATCACTTGTGTAATCCTGTATTTGAATTTCATTATTTTATCTTTAAAGAAAAATTAAAACAGTGCCAATGTCATGCATAGTTGCAGAATGAATATAATGTGGTTGAACTTAACATAGTTCTTTGTACAGACTGGCTCAATAAATTTTTTAAATATGTAACTTGCAATTTTAATCTCTGAGCTACACAGTGTCCATTTAATATACAAGAAAAAGTAGAAGAAAATTTAATTTGGGAGAGCAAATGGCAAGGATGACATCATAAGAAAGAAGGTCACTTATTGCAAGGAGGATAGTGAAACTTGTTTGTTCCAGACTCCAAAAAGCTGAATATACTGACTTTACCCACTGAAGACTGGTAAAAAGACAGCCTTATATTCTGCCGCCTGGTACAGGTTACTCTTTGATAAAGACATCAGTGCAGCAATACAGAAATATGAAAGCACATTTGCGTGTCATCAAGCCTCCCAAAATTTACTGCACAGATGGAGCAACAAAAAAGTTTAAAAGGCCACTCATTTCCTTGTTGAGAAGATGGAAATACTCTCAGATAGCCATAAATCTTCAACCTTCACAATTTAGACAGTTAACTTACTCCGTTGTGCCACCAAATAGTTAGTGCAGAACTCAGTAGCAAGCACCTATGTGGGATAACAGGGACCCCACCAATGTGTGGTTAGAATCCTTAAAAATTACACACATTATGGCATTAACAGAATTTTGTTACTGGCTACTGTGAGACCTTTGATTGTGGAATTGATCATGTGTGTGGCTGTGTGTCCAGATGATATCACATCTATATCTTCAAGTATGTTTAAGCAGTGACAATGGGTAAAGGCATCACTGCTTGGGAAAAAAGATACATGGCTCTAGCTGAACACATCTGGGCACCAATTTGATCTGATGACATATTACCTCATTTATCTCAAGCATTAATGAGGTAGCCTTTAAGTTGTTATCCCAAAACCCCCATTTGAGCAAAGGATGTGGATATAGTGAACAAAATGACTCATTTTAGCCTATACAGTGGTGATGCCCCAAGATTATTAAATCTGGGGACAGTGTACTTCAGCAGGTGCAGTCAGCCCATCTTCCCATCACAGAAGTTCATAAACAGGTTCAAATAACACAGTAATGTACCACAACTTAACTTCAAAAACCAGACAATTTCACTACTTAAAATGACTAAAATTCTACACAGTCAAGAAACACAATTAAATAAATCTGTCCACAAGGGAGATGTCTATAGTGTCAACAAATTTCTTGCCTAAAAATTAATAATTTTAGTCTTTAAAACACAATAACTTATTTTTTTAAACAAATGTTGTCAATGAGCTTGCACAAAAAAGATTAAAGATGTCTTTTGACTTTCAAATGGAAGAGTGTCTGTGTGCATAATGTGTGATCATACAAGTACATGTATGTCTACCTTAGGGAGCAGAACTGAATAAATGTAGAGGTTCATAATATCATCATTGAGTTCACATTCCCAGTTCTTAGTACAATATCCAACGTGTGATAACTGATAAACATTTATTGAGTGATAAATAAAACAACAAATATGGAAAGAATATGTTCTCAACCCAATTTTTTTTGACAAAAGTGGAAAAGCATAGGACAAGGTAACCATTCACAACAGAGATCCCAGATGTGAAACTGTATTAATAGAAAACTTAGCAGCAGTAGTCAGAAACTTTATTACCATATAAAAGCTCAATTAAATAAATCCTTGGTGTTTAAGAATGATCTATAGTTTATAATCAGACTAAGTGGTTGAATAAACAACGTGATATGACAGAACATAAAATGAAATTATTCTTACTATATTGACCATTGTGTACATCATCTTAGAATACCTACACCTGGGAAAACAACCAATATTTTAATTTTTGCTAGGACTTTTAATATGAACAAGAAATAATTCTAAATAAAAAGTTATAAGCCAATGTAGCTCACAGTCAATTTTTTTCTTCCAATTGTTTCCAAAACACCTCAGTAGAAAGTCCAATTCCCCAAACTCTCAGTATGAGTCAGTGAAAATATCCCGTTGGTAATGGCTGTGCTTGCTACTGTAGCCACCTTTGATGTCATCACTGCTCAGCCTCTGGGCTTACTTTTCTGGGTATCTCAGGAGACCAGGAAAGAAGGCAGAAGCTTTTTTTTTTTTTTTTATTAATGATCCTGCCAATTACAGAGTAATGGACAAGTCTAGAGGGAGAAATGGGAAAGGATTATGACTTGGACCTTAGTTCCAGAGGCTTTCCTGCTATGACATGGGCTTTTCTGTGCTTGCTAAGGGAACAACTGGAAAGAACCCAAACACCAAAGCCAGCCTGGATCTATCTGAATGAGTACAGAAGCAGCAAAAGGCTAGTGGCTGCTGGTGACTTCTGGGTACATTCAAGAAGAAAGGTTCTTGATAAAGGTCAGGAATGCTTACAGATAAATGATTAAATATCCCACATATCCAGTCAGCCTCATCAGCTTCTGCTTAGACCATGCTTTCAACTGGACATAGTGGTTCATGTAGGCTTAGAAACTTGCAGCCACTTCTGATGAGAACTGACAGACTAAGATCAGAAAGAATGAGAGGAGGACCAACCCTATCAATGGACTTGGGGAGGGGCATGCATGCAGAAAGGAGAGAGAGGGTGGGATTGGGTGGGGAGGAGGAGGGGCTTATGGGGGGACACAAAATGAATAAAGTGTAATTAATAAACGTTAAATAAAAAATTAAAAAAAGAAACTTTGCTTTGTTTCTGTTTACAAGCATCTGTTTACACACTAGGTGTCTGAATAGCTCATTTATTACCATTCAGATTTCAGGTTTTACTATCACCTCCTCCGAGATTTCTGCTGCCATAGTGCATAGCGTTAGTCCTCTAAGCCTAAGTGCTTCTCCACTAACTTATCCTACTTTTGTATAATTAACCACTTTACTATCTACAGCACTTACTGATTTTTGTTTATTAATGTTTATTACTTCTTTTATATTTTAAATATTATAATGCAATTACATCATTTTCCCTTTCCTTGCTCCAAACCTTCCCATATACTAGCTCCTCATTTCTTTCAAATTCACAGGCTCTTTTTTCATTAATTGTTGTTGTTGCTGTGTGTGTGTGTGTTGCTAAATACATAAGTACAACATGCTAGGTTTATATAACTTTACTTGTATGTATGTTTTTAGGGCTGACTAGTTAATATTGGATAAGCAGTTGGTGTGTTCTTCCCTGGAAACAACATTTCTCCTATTCTTCGAATTCCTTATTTGGCTGTAGTACCTTGTTGAGGCCTACTGAGCTTCTCACATCGATTCTTTATTAGCATGTCTAGTGTTACCATCCTTGTAAAACACTGATTTTTATTTGTTGTTCGTCACTTCTTTCCAACTAGAAAGTCCATCAGAGTATGTATGACTCTTATTCACTTTTTTACCCTAGTGTCTATCACACTGCTTGAATTACATGAAGGACTTCATGAATATTTTGTTCAATGAATGAATGTGTATATGCCCAAGAAAACTATGCTTCACATTTGTAGCTTGCAAAATAAAGAGAAACAATTTCATTAAAATTAGTATAATGATCTGGATGTTGTGATATGTGCCTTTAATACCAACACTCAGAGAAGCAGAGGAAAGCACATTGCTGTCAGTTCCAGGCCATTCTGGCCTAATAAGCAAGTCCAGGATAACCAAGGCTAGACAGAGAAAGTGTCTTAAAAAAAACAAGCAAACAAACAAATGATTAGCATGATAAGAAGATAGATTTATGAAGGGCTGGAAAAAGAAAACTTTAGCAGTCTCCACTTGTATGAGACCATATTTAGGAAAGGTAATGTGAATAATACACTAGCATTACCATTACTGACCTGAGTTGCTTTTTTAAAAAGATATTTTGGCTAATATCCACTTATAAGCAAGTATATGCCACGCGTGTCTTTCTGTTTCTGGGATACATCACTCAGGATGATCTTTTCTAGTTTCTATATTTTACCTGCAAATTTCATGATTTCCTTGCTTTTAATTGCTGAGTAGTATTCCATTGTGTAAATGTGCCACAGTTTCGGTTTCCATTCCTCTGTTGAAGGACACCTGGGTTATTTTTGGATTCTGGCTATTATGCATAAAACTGCTAGGAACATGGTTGAGCAAATGTCCTTGTTGTGTACTTGAGCGTATTTTATAAATGTGCCTCACTTATAAGTGGATTTTAGACCTATGATATAGAATAAGCGTATTAAAATCTGTACGTCTAATGGTGCTCAGCAAGAAAAAGGACCCTGGGTAAGATGATCAATCCTCATTCAGAAAGGAAAACAGGATGGATTTTGGAAGAGAGAGAAAATAAGGAAGTGGACAGGAGCCCACCACAGGGGGGCTCTGAAAGACTCTACCCAGCAGGGTATCAAAGCAGATGCTGAGACTCATAGTCAAACTTTGGGAAGAGTACAGAGAATCTTATAAAAGAAGGAAGAGACAGAAAGACCTGGAGGGGACAGGAGCGCCACAAGGAGAACAATATAACCAAAAATTCTGGGCCTGGGGGTCTTTTCTGAGACTGATACTCCAACCAAGAACCATGCATGGACATAACCTAGAATCCCTGCACAGATGTAGCCCTGGTATTTCAGTATCCAAGTGGGCTCCCTAGTAAAGGAAACAAGGACTGTTTCTGACATAAACTCAGTAGCTGACTCTTTGATCACCTCCCCCTGAAGGGGGAGCAACCTTACCAGGCCACAGAGGAAGGCAATGCAGCTGTTCTTGTTGAGACCTGATAAGCTAAGGTCAGATGGAAGGGGAGGAGGTCCTCCCATATCAGTCAACTTGGAGAGGGCCATGGGAGGAGATCTGGGAAGGAGGGTGAGGTTAGAATGGAATGAGGGAGGGGGCTACAGCTGGTATGCAGAGTGAATAAACTGTAATTAATATAAAAAATAAAGTACAGTAAAAAATAAATAAAATTTATTTTGGATAGCATTCAAAATGATGGGTATGTTGTGCATTGTGACATTTTCATTTTCATACACACACACACACACACACACACACACGCATGCTTTGCTGTTATTCTTCCTGTACTATCATCCACATTCATTCTCTTTTCCTCTTTTGACTCCCTTTCTCCTTGAAAATAGTCTCTCCTTTTGTTTTCATTAACCTAATGTTTTTTGGCAGTGCTATGGATTACATTCAGGGTCCCCTATATGTCAGGCAGGTGCGTTACCACTAAACTGACCTTCATACACAGCTCATCAACCTTTGTTTGATATACATTCTACCACATACAGAACTATGATAATTTCAGTGGGAATTTTATTTCTTCAGATCTCAGTTTTTTTTTGTTGTTGTTGTTGTTTATTGAAATGGGAATTACAATAGTAGTTTCTGTGTACAGTTTTTAGAAGATTAAATAAAATGCCTTATTAAAATCGAACAATACACTGGTACTAAGTACTGTGTTAACAGCAGCTGTTAAAATACTAAGGATAATATTTCAGTTTTGAATAACTGGTACTGAACATCTGTTTTCAACAGTGGCTATCATGGGAACATTAATGGAACAACCATCCAAAACAGGCAGTTACAACCTCGAGGTAGATAGAAGGACACTGGTCATTTAACATGTGATGCAAGATAGTCATCATGATTTTTTCTTTTTCTTTCTTTTTTTTTTGCAAGGCATTGTCTCAGAGGTAAGAAGACAGAGAGAAATGGGGGCAACCTTATCATGAGGTAAGGTATCAGAGCAGAACCCAGAGAAGAATGGCTCAGGAATAACAATTTAACAATAATCATAATAAACTTTTTTAAGTTTAATCATAGTAAACTTTTAACAGTATCCCAGTACGTGATTTCTGAGGATCCACTCTTTATTTACAGCTCACAAAGCATTTTTTTTTCTTGAAGCTTTCACCTGACCTCTTCAACAAACACGTGATATTAGAAGGGAAAGATTTGTTATTTGTATTTTACAGATGAAGATCCTATGACTCAAAAAGGATTTACAATAAGTACAGAGCTCAGAGCACAGAGCACAAAGCACATGCATCAGGACTGAAACTCAAATATCTCCAGTCTAAATCCCTTGTATAAATCCTCTGTGCAAAGCTGTAGTTTGTCCTTTAGTATCCTGCAGTGTTACAGAAAAGTAATATAAAAATAGAGATCATCCTGAGTGAGGTATCCCAGAAACAGAAAGAAACACAGGGTAGGGGGGATCCAAGATGGCGGTGATCAGCGTGCACCCTTTCTGAAAGGCAGAGGATTTAAACTCCGAAATTGGTGAGTAGATGGGCAACTGAAATCGGAAAATCAACATTATGGCTCCCTGAAGGAGGGGAACACCACAGGAGCAGAGAACTTTTTGATTCAGGTCAGAAGCAGACTTCTCTGTGAACAGAGAGGAGCACTTTCTTCTTCAGGGCTCGCTCCAGCTCGAAGGAGCTGAGACACAGCTCCAGTGGCACAGATCTTGCTGCTTGAGAACCGAGACAGCAGAGGTGGGAATACTAGCACCTCAGCCTCAGCAGCCAGCCTCACCTGCATCCGAAGCCCAAGAACCATCGTTTAATCCTGCCTGGGTCCCACGCCTGTGAGCAGCTGGCCTTACCAACTCCACAAAGCCTGACTGTAAGAGGCGCTTAGTGCCTCAGTGGCTGTGCACCCACCAAAGTCCAGCGGTCCTGCAAAACCACCCAGGGGCACCAAATGCCGAGCCACCATAGTGGCTACACAACTTTCCAGCAGGCACTTAGATACCCCAGCTCTGCAGCCACAACTGGATTCCCAGGTACAGCAGCTGCAACACCACTGAGCTGTCTGAGCACACATTTGGCTTAGCAGGTCCAATCCTGATAGTAGAGAACAGGAGGAACCTCTGTGCATTTCAATTTGACCTGCTAGAGAGTGAGTGTACCCCCAAGTGTCTGCAGAGCCCCAGATCCAGGGTGCTTCTAAGCTAGCAGCCAGACATAAGAAATCAATCACCCACACATCCACTCTGGGAAACAAAGGGTTTCTTGGCACAAGTAAGCCCTGGCTCTGTGGAGCTACCAGTGGCATTTAGGCAAATAACTCCTGGAGCTCAGTTAGAGATGATTACCAGTGGCCTAGAGGCCACTGACATACTCAGCGATCATCACCAGCACATGCGATAACTTCAGCAACTGTGACCCATTTGGTGATAGCAAGGCGCCCCTCCCTCACATTGAAGGCCTCTACATTCTCTAGCACCCTGTCCCTCAAGGCAAACTTCCATGCACACGCATATGCTCGCCTACATTTGTCCTTCCTTGACCACGGACTTTCCTCGCACAGGGACAGCTGAAGCACCAACACACACGCTAAAACCATTGGACCTCTCTCATATCCCTGAAGAATTCTTCAGATGCCAGAGAAAGACGGTACCAATCTGAACTGCAGAACCCAAGAACAAACAGTGAAGGTTACAGTTAAGCAAATGGCCAGAGGTAGGCAAAAAAAAAAAAAAAACTACACCCAACAAAAATCAGGAAATTGTGGCTTCACCAGCAAATCCCAAAATCAATGGATGCTCCAATTCATTGGAAACACAGGAAAATGAACTTAAAGATATGCTTATCTAGTTATTAGAGTCACATAAAGAAGAAACAAACAAATCTCTCAGAGAAATAGCCAAGCAAATCCAGACAGTTAAATAGCAAATGACCAAATCTCTCAAAGAATTGACCTCCAAGATGCAGGCTAAGAAAGATGAACTGAACAAAGTCCTCAAAGAAACACAAGCAAGTATAGCCAAACAGAGCGACAAGTAGAGGCAAAATTAGTGGCATATAGAAAAGAAACAAACAAAAAAATAGAGGCCATCATACAAAGACAGGAAGCCACATTGAAACAGATGAAGGAAATGGTGCAAGACATAAAAATAGAATTAGAATCAATAAAGAAACCACAAACAGAGAAAACCCTGGAGCTGTAGAACTTACAGAAAAGATCAAGAACCACAAAAGTAAGCATCATCAACAGAATACAAGACATGGAAGAGAGAATCTCTGGTGCTGAAGCTATGCTTGCAGAAATTGATACTTTTCTCAAAGAAAAAGTAAAATCAGAAAAGTCGCAAACACAAAACATTCAAGAAATCAAAGATGCCATGAAAAGGCTAAATCTAAGAATAGCGGGAATCGATGAAAAAGAAGATTCCAGTCACCAAGGTCCAGAAAATATCTTTAAGAAAATCATAGAAGAAAATTTCCCCAACTTTAAGAGATGTCCATAACATACAAGAGGCCTACAGAACACCAAACAAACTAGACCAGAAAAGAAACTCCTCACGTCACATCATTGTCAAAACACGAAATATACAGAAGAACAACAACAAAAAGATATTAAAAGCAGCAAGGGAGCCAAGATGGCGACTAGCACACACAGTTTCCAAGCTGTGGAAGAGAAAAAGTTCTGAGTTGATGAGTGGAAGAACTTCTGAAGCCAGGGAAACAACAGAGAGACTTTCTAAACAACAGGGAACATCGCAGGAGGTGAAAACCTTGGTCGCGGGTCACCCAGGGACTTGTTTGGGGAAGGTGAGAAACGATCCTTTGATCTCTCGGCACTCCCCTCCCCCAGACCTCCCTCCTCCTCGGCACAGCGGACTCGCCTTTCTCAGCGCAGACCTAACTGCCTGGGGCCTGCAGCCACTGAGGCGGAGCCCCGAGCCCTTTATCGGCAAAGGCCAGCAGTACTGTGTCTCGGAGCCCCAGATTCACGAGCGGCAGCTGCACCATCCTCCCAGGGCCCGAGTCTGCTAGACGCCATACTAGCTCCGCAGGAGCGCTATCACTGATGGTACGGCCCGCCCAATACCACAGTGACAGAGAATACGCTATATACTCACCAAAACCAGACAGAAACGCCATACAAGCTAGACACACCAGGCGCTGGGCCTCCGAAGCTTGGAGAGCACAGTAAAGAGACCCCAGGACTTCCCAGAAAGCATCTGGACTAGCAACCCAGTCTCCAGTTACAGCGGGACTTTCTAACCTGGCGGCGGAGCAGCACTGAGCTGGCGGGGCACATCAGCCCTCCAGTTTAAGACTAACCAGGGCCAAACCAGAGAACAGAAAGGCTGGTTACCCCGATTCCCACTGACGTGACCACCCTGAAATCTCCAGCTGCAGCAAGACCTCATAACCTGGCAGTGACAGCAGCACGGAACTGGCGGAGCACATCAAAGAAGCAGGGCCAAACCAGAGAGCAGACAGCCCAGATACGCCTATCTCTGCCAAGTGTCCTGCCTGTAAGTGAGTGCACCCTTGAGAATCTGCAGCTCCACTGATCCTGGCTTCTTCTAAAACAGAAGCCAGGCATCGAACCCCCTCCCACCCATATACCCACTTTGGGAAACAGAGGGGCACTTGGAACATTGAAGTTCCTGCTCTGTGGGTCTAATTGAGGAGTTAAGGCAGTTAATGCCAGAAATTGCGCTGCGATCATCACTAGCGCCTGCGACATATACATTGCAGAGCCCCTCCCACACACTCAAGGGTTCAACATTAGCCATCACTCTGTCCCTCGAGACACACGCCCACACCCACTTACACACACACACACACATATACACACACACGCACGCACGCTTGCATTTGCCTCTGTTTGCGCCTGCGTACTTTCCTCCCACAGGTACAGCTAGTCCTCAGCATACGCTAAGGACACGGGACCTCTCTCAACTTCCTGAAGAATTCTCCAGACTTGAGAGAGAGACAGTACCAGTCTGATCGGCTGAATACAAAAACAAACAGGGAAGGTCTCAGATAAGCCAATGGCCAGGGGTAGGCGAAAGAACATTTCCAACATAAATCAGGACATCATGACTTCACCAGCAAACCCCAAAATCGATGGATATTCCAATTCATCAGAAGCACAGGAAAATGACCTTAAAGCCATGCTTGCTCAATTATTTGAGGCTCATAAGGAGGAATTGAACAAATCTTTCAAAGAGATGGCCAGTCAATTGGAGGTAAAGAAAGAAGAAATAGACAAAACCCTTAAAGAAACACAGGCAAACATAGCCAAACAAATAGAGGCAAAAGTAGAGAAGAAATTAGTGGCATACAAAAAGGAAATGAACAAAGAAATAGAGTCCATCGTAGAGAGACAGGAATCCAAATTCAAACACATAAAAGAAATGGTGCAAGGCATGAAAACAGAATTAGAATCAATAAAGAAAACACAAAGTGAGAAAACTCTTGAGCTGGAGAACTTGGAGAAAAGATCAGGAACCACAAAAGTAAGCATCACCAACAGAATACAAGAGATGGAAGAGAGAATCTCTGGAGCTGAAGACACACTTGCAGAAATTGATACTTCTCTCAAAGAAAAAGTAAAATCAGAAAAATTCCAATCACAAAATATCCAAGAAATCAAGGATGCTATGAAAAGACAAAATCTAAGAATAATAGGAATTGATGAAAAAGAAGACGCCAGGCTCCAAGGTCCAGAAAATATTTTCAAAAAAATCATAGAAGAAAATTTTCCCAACTTAAAGAAAGAGATGTCCATAAATATACAAGAGGCCTACAGAACACCAAATAGACTAGACCAGAAAAGAAACACATCACGTCACATCATAGTCAAAACACTAAATCTACAGAACAAAGAAAAGATATTAAAAGCAGCAAGGGAAAAAGGCCAAGTAACATATGAAGGTAGACCTATCAGAATCACACCAGACTTCTCACCAGAAACTATGAAAGCCAGAAGGGCCTGGGCAAGCATCATGGAGACTCTAAGAGATCACAAATGTCAACCCAGACTACTATACCCTGCAAAGCTTTCAATCAACATAGATGGAGAAAACAAAATATTCCATGACAAAACTAAATTTACGCAATATCTATACAGCAAACCAACCCTACAGAAGATACTAGAAGGAAAACTCCAATCCAACGAAAACGAATTCACCCAAGAAAACAGGGCATACAGATAATGTCCCAACAAAAATGAAAAGAAAACAAGCAATGAAACAAGGTAAGATCATCGACTCCATTACACAAGGAACTAACATGCATTGGTCAATATTATCTATCAATATTAATGGACTCAACTCACCAATAAAAAGACACAGGCTAACAGAATGGTTACGGAAACAGGACCCAACATTCTGTTGCATCCAAGAAACACACCTATGCAACAAAGATAAACACTACCTCAGAGTAAAGGGCTGGAAAAATGTTTTTCAAGCAAATGGTTCCAGAAAACAAGCTGGAGTAGCCATCCTAATATCTAATAAAATAGACTTTCAACCGAAGTTAATCAAAAAAGATAAGGAGGGCCACTATATTCTCATCAAAGGAAAAATCCAACAAGAGGACATCACAATTTTGAATATCTATGCCCCAAATACAAGAGCACCTACATTCGTAAATGAAACAATATTAAAGCTTAAATCATACATTGATCCTAATACCTTAATAGTGGGAGACTTCAACACCCCACTCTCATCAAGGGACAGATCAACCAGACAGACACCAAATAGGGAAATGAAAGCACTCACAGAATCCCTAAATCAAATGGACCTAATAGATGTCTACAGATCTTTTCACCCAAACTCAAAAGAGTACACCTTCTTTTCAGCACCGCATGGAACCTTCTCCAAAATAGACCATATAGTTGGTCACAAAGCAAGCCTCAACAGATACAAAAGGATTGAAATAATCCCTTGTATACTATCTGACCACCATGGACTAAAGCTGGACATCAACAACAACAGAAACAACAAAAAGCAGACACGCACATGGAAACTGAACAACTTACTACTCAATGACAGCTGGGTCAAGGAAGAAATAAAGAAAGAAATTAAAGACTTTCTAGAATTCAATGAAAATGAAGGCACAACATACCCAAATTTATGGGACACATTGAAAGCAGTGCTCAGAGGAAAATTTATAGCACTAAGTGCCTACAAGAAGAAATCTGTAACATCACATACAAACAACTTAATGGCCCAACTGAAAAACCTAGAAAAAAAAGAAGCAGATACACCCAAGAGGAGCAGACAGCTGGAAATAATCAAACTAAGGGCAGAAAGCAATCAATTAGAAACAAATAAAATTATCCAAAGAATCAATGAAACAAAAAGCTGGTTCTTTGAGAAAATCAACAAGATAGACAAACCCTTAGCCAAACTAACTAAAAAGCAGAGAGAAACCATACAAATCAGCAAAATCAGAAAGGAAAATGGGGACATAACTACAGACACTGAGGAAATCCAAACGATTATTAGGTCATACTACAAAAGCCTATATGGCACAAAATTTGAAAATCTAAATGAAATGGATAACTTTCTTGACAGATTCCATCTACCAAAATTAAGTCAAGATCAGGTAGAAAGACTGAATAGTCCTATATCTCCCAAGGAAATAGAAGCAGTCATTAACAGTCTCCCCTCCAAAAAAAGCCCTGGACCAGATGGCTTCAGCGCAGAATTCTACAAGACCTTCAAAGAAGTACTAACACCAATTCTCCACAAACTATTCCATAAAATAGAAACAGAAGGAACACTACCAAACTCATTCTATGAAGCCACAGTCACTTTGATACCTAAACCACACAAAGATCCAACAAAAAAAGAGAACTTCAGACCTATCTCTCTTATGAACATTGATGCAAAAATACTCAATAAAATACTTGCAAACCGAATCCAAGAACACATCAAAGATATCATCCACCATGACCAAGTAGGCTTCATCCCAGGAATGCAAGGGTGGTTCAACATATGGAAATCCATCAATGTAATCCACCACATAAACAAAATGAAGGAGAAAAACCACATGATCATCTCCTTAGATGCTGAAAAAGCATTTGACAAAGTCCAGCACCCATTTATGTTTAAAGTCTTGGAGAGATCAGGGATACAAGGCACATACT
>NW_026594184.1:1768350-1819568 GCF_907164565.1 Psammomys obesus | reverse complement strand
CACATGATCATCTCCTTAGATGCTGAAAAAGCATTTGACAAAGTCCAGCACCCATTTATGTTTAAAGTCTTGGAGAGATCAGGGATACAAGGCACATACCTAAAGATAGTAAAGGCAATATACAGCAAGCCTATAGCCAACATCAAACTCAATGGAGAGAAACTTAAATCAATCCCACTGAAATCAGGGACAAGACAAGGCTGCCCACTCTCTCCATATCTCTTTAACATTGTACTTGAAGTCCTAGCCAGAGCAATAAGACAACTAAAGGAGATCAAGGGGATACAAATCGGAAAGGAAGAGGTCAAAGTGTCACTATTTGCAGATGATATGATAGTATACATGAGCGACCCCAAAGATTCAACCAGAGAACTTCTTCAGCTGATAAACACCTTCAGCAAAGTGGCAGGATACAAAATCAACTCAAAAAAATCAGAGGCCCTCTTGTATACCAAAGACAAAAAGGCTGAGAAAGAAATTAGGGAAACAACACCCTTCACAATAGCCACTAACAACATAAAGTACCTTGGTGTGACTCTAACCAAGCAAGTGAAAGACCTATTTGAGAAAAACTTCAAGTCTTTGAAGAAAGAAATTGAAGAAGATCTCAGAAGATGGAAAGATCTCCCGTGCTCATGGATTGGTAGGATTAACATTGTGAAAATGGCCATCCTGCCAAAAGCAATCTACAGATTCAATGCAATTCCCATCAAAATACCAACTCAATTCTTTACAGACCTTGAAAAAAAGATTCTCAGCTTCATATGGAGAAACAAAAAACCCAGAATCTCCAAAACGATCCTGTACAACAACAGATCATCTGGAGGTATCTCCATTCCCGATCTCAAGCTGTACTACAGGGCAACAGTAATAAAAACTGCATGGTATTGGCATAGAAACAGAAAGGAGGATCAATGGAATCGCATAGAAGACCCAGAAATAAACCCACACACCTATGAATTCTCAATATTTGACAAAGAAGCCAAATCCATTCAATGGAAAAAAGACAGCATCTTCAACAAATGGTGCTGGACCAACTGGATGTCTACATGCAGAAAAATGAAAATAGATCCATATCTATCACCCTGCACAAAACTAAAGTCCAAGTGGATCAAGGACCTCAACATAAAACCAGATACTCTAAATCAGCTGGAAAAAAAAGTGGGAAACAGCCTAGAATTCATTGGCACAGGAGACAACTTCCTGAACAGAACACCAACAGCACAGGCTCTAAGAGCAACAATCAATAAATGGGACCTCATGAAACTGAAAAGCTTCTGTAAAGCAAAAGACACTGTCATCAAAACAAATAGACAGCCTACAGATTGGGAAAGAATCTTCACCAACCCTTTATCTGACAGAGGGCTAATATCAAGTATATATAAAGAACTAAAGAAGCAGAAAAGCAACAAACCAAGTAATCTACTTAAAAAATGGGGAACAGAGCTAAACAGAGAATTCTCGAAAGAGGAACGTCGAATGGCAGAGAAACACTTAAAGAAATGCTCAACCTCATTAGCCATTAGGGAAATGCAAATCAAAACGACCCTGAGATATCACCTTACACCCATCAGAATGGCCAAGATGAAAAACTCAAGTGATAGCACATGCTGGAGAGGTTGTGGAGAAAAGGGAACCCTCCTCCATTGCTGGTGGGAATGTAAACTGGTTCAACCACTCTGGAAGTCAATCTGGCGCTTTCTCAGACAACTAGGAGTAGTGCTACCTCAAGACCCAGCTATACCACTCCTAGGTATATACCCAAAATTTGCTCAAGTACACAACAAGGACATTTGTTCAACCATGTTCGTAGCAGCTTTATTTGTAATAGCCAGAACTTGGAAACAACCCAGATGTCCATCAACGGAGGAATGGATACAGAAATTGTGGTATTTTTACAGAATGGAATATTACTCAGCAATCAAAAAGGAGGAAATCATGAAATTTGCAGGCAAGTGGTGGGATCTAGAAAAGATCATTCTGAGTGAAGTATCCCAGAAGGAGAAAGACAAACTTGGTATATACTCGCTTATATAGACCTACAAGACATGATAAACATAATGAAATCTACACACCTAAAGAAGATAATCAAGAAAGTGGACACAGGCGAAGGTGATTAATCCTCATTTAGAAAGACAAATGGGATGTGCATTGAACTTATGACAGGAGTCTATCACAAAAGGCATCTGAAAGACTCTACCTAGCAGTGTTTCAAAGCAGACACTAAGACTCATAACCAAACCCTCGGCAGAGTGCAGGGAATCATATGAAAGAAGGGAAGTTAGTATGATATGGAAAGGATAGGAGCTCCACAAGGACCAAATATATCTGGGCACAGGGTCTTTTCTGAGACTGACACTCAACCAAGGACCATCTATGGATATAACCTAGAACTTCTGCTCGGATGTGGCCTGTGGTAGCTCAGTAACCAAGTAGTTTTCCAAAGTAAGGGGAACACGGACTATTTCTAATAGGATCTCAAGGGCAGGCTGTTTGACCCCCACCCCAGGGGAGGAGCAGTCTGTTAGGCCACAGAGGAGGACTTTGCAGCCAGCCCTGAAGATACCTGATAAAACAGGGTCAGATGAAAGCGGAGGAGGTCCTCCCCTATCAGGGGACTTGGAAAGGGGCAGTGAGGAGACCAGGGAGGGAGTGTGGGGTTGGGGAGGGAATGAGGGAGCGGGATACAGCTGGGACACAGAGTTAACAAAATGTAACTAAAAAGAAAAATAAAATAAAAAAAAAATAAAAGCAGCAAGGGAAAAATGCCAAGTAACATATAAAGGTGGACCTATCAGAAAAACACCGGACTTCTTATCAGAAACTATGAAAACCGGAAGGGTCTGGGAGAAGGTCATGCAGACTTTAAGGGACCACAGATGTCAATCCAAACGACTATTCCCAGCAAAGCTTTCAAACAACATAAGTGGAGAAAACAAAATATTTCATTAGAAAGCTAAATTTAAGTAATTTCTACACAGCAAACCAGCCCTACAGAAGATACTAGAAGGAAAACTCCAATCCAATGAAAACAACTATACCCAAGAAAACATAGGATAGTGATAATGACCCTACAAAAATTAAAAGATAGCAAGCAATGAATCACAATAAAGCCACCAACTCCAAAATAAAAGGAACTAACGTTTATTGGTCACTAGTATCTATCAACATCAATAGACTCAACTCTCCAATAAAAAGACACAGATTAACAAAATTGATGTGGAAACAGGATCCAATATTCTGCTGCATCCAAGAAACGTGCCTTTGCAACAAAGATAAACACTACTACCTCAAAGTAAAGGGCTGGAAAAAATGATTTTTCAAGTAAATGGACCAAGAAAACTAGCTGGGGTAGCTATCCTAATATCTAATAAAATAGACTTTCAACCAAAATTAATCTAAAAAGATGAGGAGGACACTACATTCTCATGAAAAGAAAAATCCACCAAGAAGAAATCACAATTCTGAACATCTATGCCCCAAATACAAGAACGCCTACATTAGTAAAGGAAACATTATTAAAAGTTAAATCACACTTTGATCCCAACACCTTAATAGTGGGAGACTTTAACACCCCACTCTCACCAAAGAACAGATCATCTAGCCATAAACCAAATAGGGAAATAATAATAATAATAATAATAATAATAATAATAATAATAATAATAATAATAATTTGAACACAGGGGTCTTCCCAGGGACTCATACTCCAACCAAGTACCATGCATGGAGATAACCTAGAACCCCTTCACAGATGTAGCCCATGGCAGGTCAGTGTCCAAGTGGGTTACATAGTAAGGGGAAGAGGGACTGCCTCTGACATAATCTGATTGGCCTGCTCTTTGATCACCTCCCCCTGAGGGGGGAGCAGCCTTACCAGGCCACCGTAGAGGACAATGCAGCCACTTTTGATGAGAACTGATAGACTAAGATCAGAAAGGAGAGGAGAACCTTCCCTATCAGTGGACTTGGGGAGGGGCATGCATACAAAAAGGAGAGGGAGGGTAGGATAGGGAGGGGAGGAGGGAGGGGCTTATGGGGGATACAAAATGAATAAAGTGTAATTAATAAAAAATAAAAATAATTAAAAAATAAAAAGAAATTAAAAAAAAGAAAATAGCCACTAATAACATAAAGTACCTTGGGGTGACTTTAATCAAGCAGGTGAATGACCTGTTTGAAAAAAAAAAAACTTCAAATCTCTGAAGAAAGAAATTGAAGAAGATATCAGAAGATGGAAAAATCTCTCATGCTCATGGATCAGTAGGATTAATGAAGTAAAAATGTCCATCCTGCCAAAAGCAATCTATAGATTCAATGCAATTCCCATCAAAACACCATTACAGTTCTTACAGACCTTGAAAGAAAAATTCTCATTTATTGATTGTTGCTCTTAGAGCCTGTGCTGTTGGTGTTCTGCTCAGGAAGTTGTCTCCTGTGCCAATGAGTTCTAGGCTGTTCCCCACTTTTTTTTTCCAACTAATTTAGAGTATCTGGTTTTATGTTGAGGTCCTTGATCCACTTTGACTTTAGTTTGTGCAGGGTGATAAATATGGATCTATTTTCATTTTTCTGCATGTAGACATCCAGTTGGACCAGCACCATTTGTTGAATATACTGTCTTTTTTCCATTGAATGGTTTTGGCTTCTTTGTCAAATACCGAGTATTCACAGGTGTGTGGGTTTATTTCTGGGTCTTCTATGCGGTTCCATTGATCCTCCTTTCTGTTTCTATGCCAATACCATGCAGTTTTTTTTGTTTTTTTTTTTTTTTTTTTTTTTTTTTTTTTTTTTTTTTTTTTTTACTGTTGCCCTGTAGTACAGCTTGAGATCGGGGATGGAGATACCTCCAGATGATCTGTTGTTGTACAGGATCGTTTTGGAGATTCTGGGTTTTTTGTTTCTCCATATGAAGGTGAGAATCTTTTTTCCAAGGTCTGTAAAGAATTGAGTTGGTATTTTGATGGGTATTGCATTGAATCTGTAGATTGCTTTTGGCAGGATGGCCATTTTCACAATGTTAATCCTACCAATCCATGAGCACGGGAGATCTTTCCATCTTCTGAGATCTTCTTCAATTTCTTCCTTCAGAGATTTGAAGTTTTTCTCAAACAGGTCTTTCACATCCTTGGTTAGAGTCACATCAAGGTACTTTATGTTATTAGTGGCTATTGTGAAGGTGTTGTTTCCCTAATTTCTTTCTCAGCCTTTTTGTCTTTGCTGTACAGGAGAGCTTCTGATTTTTTTGAGTTGATTTTGTATCCTGCCACTTTGCTGAAGGTGTTTATCAGCTGAAGGAGTTCTATGGTTGAATTTTTAGGGTCGCTCATGTATACTATCATATCATCTGCAAATAGTGACACTTTGACCTCTTCCTTTCCAATTTGTATCCCCTTGATCTCCTTTAGTTGTCTTATTGCTCTGGCTAGGACTTCAAGTACTATGTTAAAGAGATATGGAGACAGTGGGCAGCCTTGTCTTGTCCCTGATTTCAGTGGGATTGATTTAAGTTTCTCTCCATTGAGTTTGATATTGGCTATAGGCTTGCTGTATATTGCCTTTACTAAGTTTAGGTATGTGCCTTGTATCCCTGATCTCTCCAAGACTTTAACATGAATGGGTGTTGGATTTTGTCAAATGCTTTTTCGGCATCTAAGGAGATGATCATGTGGTTTTTCTCCTTCATTTTGTTTATGTGGTGGATTACATTGATGAATTTCTGTATATTGAACCACCCTTGCATGCCTGGGATGAAGCTTACTTGGTCATGGTTGATGATATCTTTGATGTGTTCTTGGATTCGGTTTGCAAGTATTTTATTGAGTATTTTTGCATCAGTGTTCATAAGAGAGATAGGTCTGAAGTTCTCTTTTTTTTTGTTGGATCTTTGTGTGGTTTAGGTATCAAGGTGACTGTGGCTTCATAGAATGAGTTTGGTAATGTTCAATAAATGGGACCTCATGAAACTGAAAAGCTTCTGTAAAGCAAAAGACACTGTCATCAAAACAAAACGACTGCCTACAGATTGGGAAAGAATCTTCACCAACCCTTTATCTGACAGAAAGCTAATATCCAGTATATATAAAGAACTAAAGAAGCAGAAAACCAACAAACCAAGTAATCCCATTAAAAAATGGGGAATGGAGCTAAACAGAGAATTCTCGAAAGAGGAACATAAAAGGGCAGAGAAACACTTAAAGAAATGCTCAACCTCATTAGCCATTAGGAAAATGCAAATCAAAACAACCCTGAGATTTCACCTTACACCCATCAGAATGGCCAAGATGAAAAACAAAAGTGACAACACATGCTGGAGAGGTTGTGGAGAAAAAGGAACCCTCCTCCATTGCTGGTGGGAATATAAACTGGTACAACCACTTTGGAATTCAGTCTGGCACTTTCTCAATTAGATGTAGTGCTACCTCAAGACCCAGCTATACCACTCCTAGGTATATACCCAAAATTTGCTCAAGTACACAACAAGGACATTTGTTCAACCATGTTTGTAGCAGCTTTATTTGTAATAGCCAGAACTTGGAAACAACCCAGATGTCCATAAACAGAGGAATGGATACAGAAATTGTGGTATTTTTACACAATGGAATACTACTCAGCAATCAAAAGAAATCATGAAATTTGCTGGCAAATGGTGGCATCTAGAAAAGATCATTCTGAGTGAAGTATCCCAGAAGGAGAAGACAAACTTGGTATATACTCGCTTATATAGACCTACAAGATATGATAAACATAATGAAATATACACACCTAAAGAACATAATCAAGTAAGTAGACATGGGTGAAGATGATCAATCCTCATTTAGAAAGACAAATGGGATGTGTATTGAATGTATGACAGGAGTCTACCGCAAAAGGCATCTGAAAGACTCTACCTAGCAGTGTTTCAAAGCAGACACTAAGACTCATAACCAAACCATGGCAGAGTGCAGGGAATCATATGAAAGAAGGGGAGTTAGTATGATATGGAAAGGATAGGAGCTCTACAAGTACCAAATATATTTGGGCACAGGGCCTTTTCTGAGACTGACACTCAACCAAGGACCATCTATGGATATAACATAGAACTTCTGCTTGGATGTGGCCCATGGTAGCTCAGTAACCAAGTAGTTTTCCAAAGCAAGGGGAACAAGGACTACTTCTAACAGGATCTCAAGGGCAGGCTCTTTGTCCCCCCCCCCCAGGGGAGGAGGAGTCCTGTTAGGCCACAGAAGAGGACTTTGCAGCCAGCCTTGAAGATACCTGATAAAACAGGGTCAAATGAAAGGGGAGGAGGTCCTCCCCTATCAGTGGACTTGGAAAAGTGCAGGGAGGAGACCAGGGAGGGAGTGGGGGAGGGGGAGGGGGGGCGGGATACAGCTAGGACACAAAGTTAACAAATTGCAACTAAAAATAAAAATAAAAAAATAAAAATAAAAATAAAAAAAATCTCAACTTCATATTGAGAAACAAAAAACCCAGAATTGCCAAAAAGATCCTGTGCAAGAACAAATCATCTGGAGGTATCTCCATAGCTGATCTCAGGCTTTATTACAGAGCAATAGTAATAAAAACAAACAAAAAAACCGGAAGGTATTGGCATGTAAACAGAAAGGTGGATCAATGGAACCGAATAGAAGACCCAGAAATAAAGCCACACACCAATGAATACTTGATTTTTGACAAAGAAGCCAAAACCATACAATGGAAAAAAGGCAGCATCTTCAATAGATAGTGCTGGTCCAACTGGATATCTACATGTAGAAAAATGCAAATAGATCCATATTTACCACCCTGCACAAAACTGAAATCCAAGTGGTTCAAAGACCTCAACATAAAACCAGACACACTAAACCACTTAGAAGAAAAAGTGGGGAAGATCCTTGAAATCATCGGCACAGGAGACAACTTCCTGAACAGAACACCAACAGCACAGGCTCTAAGAGCAACAATCAATAAATGGATCCTAATGAAATTGAAAAGCTTCTGTAAAGCAAAGGACACTGTCCTCAGAACAAAACAACTGCCTACAGATTGGGAAAGGATGTTCACCAACCCTATATCTGACAGAGGCCTAATATCCAGTATATTTAAAGAACTCAAGAAGTTAAACAGTAACAAATCAAGTAATCCAATTAAAAAAAAGGAGTACAGAGCTAAATAGAGAATTCTCAATAGAGGAGTATCAACTGGCAGAGAAACACTTAAAGAAATGTTCAACATCCTTAGACATAGGGGAAATGCAAATCAAAACTACCCTATGATTTCACCTTACACTGATCAGAATGGCTAAGATCAAAAACTCAAATGAGAACACATGCTGGAGAGGTTGTGGAGAAAGGGGAACCCTCCTCCACTGCTGGTGGGAATGTAAACTTGTACAACCACTCTGGAAAGCATTCTGGCGCTTCCTCAGACAAATAGGAATAGCACTTCCTCAAGATCCAGCTATACCACTCCTAGGCATATACCCAAAAGAAGCTCAAGTACACAAAAAGGACATTTGCTCAACCAAGTTTGTAGCATCCTTATTTGTAATAGCCAGAAACTGGAAACAGTCCAGTTGCCCCTCAGTGGAGGAATGGATACAGAAATTTTGCTTCATCTACACAATGGAATATTACTCAGCAATAAAAACAAGGATATTATGAAATTTGCAGGTAAATGGTGGGATCTGGAAAAGATCATCCTGAGTGAGCTATCCCAGAAGCAGAAAGACACACAAGGTATATACTTACTCATATAGACATATAATATAGAATAAACCTACTAAAATCTGTACACCTAAAAAAACTAATCAGGAGGGAGGACTCTTGGTAAAATGCTCAATCCCTATCTAGAAAGGCAAAAAGGCTGGACATCAGAAGAAGGAGAAAAGAAGGAACAAGTCAGGAGCCTAACACAGACGACCTCTTAAAGGCTCTGCCCTGCAGACTATCAATGCAGACACTGAGAGTTATGGGTAACCTTTGGGCAGAGTGCAGGGAATCTTATGAAAGAAGTGGGAAAATGTAAGATCTAGAGATTATAGGAACTCCACAAGGAGAGCAACAGAACCAAAATATCTGAGCACAGGGGGCTTTCCTGAGACTGATACTCCAGCCAAGGGCCATGCATGGAGATTACCTAAGACCCCTGCACAGGTGTAGCCCATGGCAGTTCAGTATCCAAGTGCCTTCTATTGTAATAGGAACAGGGACTGTCTCTGACATGAACTGATTGGCCTGCTCTTTAATTACCTCCCCCTCAGGGGGAAGCAGCATTACCAGGCCACAGAAGAAGACAATGCAGCCACTCTGGATGAGATCTGCTATACTAGGATCAGAAGGAAGGAAAATAAGACCTTCCCTATTAGTGGATTTGGGGAGGGGCAGGGCATACATGCAGAGGGTGGAAGAAGGGAGAGATTGTGACGGGAGGAGGGAGAGAACCACAGGGGAGGATACAAAGTGAATAAGTGTAATCAATAAATAATTAAAAAAAACTAGATACTCTAAATTGGTCAGAAGAAAAAGTGGGGAATAACCTAGAACTCATTGGCACAGTAGTCAACTTCCTGAACAGAACACCAACAGCATAGGCTCTAAGAGCAACAATCAGTAAATGGGACCTTTTGAAACTGAAAAGCTTCTATAAAGCAAAGGACACTGTCATCAGAATAAAACGACTGCCTACAGACTGGGAAATGATCTTCACCTACTCTATATCTGACAGAGGGCTGATATCCAGAATATAAAAAGAGCTAAAGAAATTAAAAAGCAATAAATCAAGCAATCCAATTAAAAAATGGGGTATGGAGCTAAATAGAGAATTCTCTGTTTAGGAGTGTAGAATGATGGAGAAACACCTAAAGAGGTGCTCAGGTTCTTAGCCATCACAGAGGTGCAAATCAAAACAACCCCGAGATTTCACCTTACACCCATCAGAATGCAAAGGTTGAAAATTCAAGTGACAACACATGCTCGAGAGGTTGTGGATAAATGGGAACCCTCCTCCATTGCTGGTGTGAATATAAAGTGGTACAACCACTTTAGAAATAAATCTGGCTCTTTCTCAGACAATTAGGAATAGTGCTTCCTCAAGATCCTGCTCTACCACTCCTAGGCATATATCCAAAATGAGCTCAAGTATACAACAAGGACATTTGTTCAACCATGTTTATTACAGCTTTATTTGTAATAGCCAGAACCTGGAAACAACCCTGATGTCCATCAATGGAGGAATGGATACAGAAATTGTGGTACTTTTACACAATGGAATCTTACTCAGCAATTAAAAACAAGGAAACCATGAAATTTGTAGGCAAATGGTGGGATGTAGAAAAGATCATCTTGAGTGAGGTATCCCAGGTTCAGAAAGACACATATGGTATATACTCACTTATAAGTGGGTACTAGACCTATAAGATAGGATAAACATAGTAAAATCTGTACACCTTATGAATATAAACAAAAAAGATGAACTGGAGTAAGATGATCAGTCCTCACTTAGAAAGACAATTGGGATGGACAAGGGAAGTAGGAAAAAACAAGTAACAAAACAGGAGTTTACCACAGAGGGCCTCTGAAAGACTCTATCTAGCAGTGTATCAAAGCAGATGGGGAGACTCATAACCAAACCTTCAGCAAAGTGCAGGGAATCATATGAAAGAAGGGGGAGTTAGTATGACCTAGAGAGGACAGGAGCTCCACAAGGTCAAAATACAGCAGGGCACGGGGGCCCTCTATGAGACTGTTTCTGGAACCAAATACCATATAAGTTATAACCTACAACCCCTGCTTGGATGTAGCCCATGGTAGCTCAGTAACCAAGTGGTTTTCCCTAGTAAGGGAAACAGGAACTATTTCTAACATGTTCTCAATGACTGGCTCCTTTGCCTCACCCCCCCCCCCGGGGGGGGGAGGATCAGTCTTGCTAGGCCACAGAGGAGGACATGGCAGCCAGTCCTGAAGATACCTGATAAGCTAGGGTCAGATGGAAAGGGAGGAGGACCTCCCCTATCAGTGGACTTGGAAAGGGGCAAGGAGTAGATGAGGGAGGGAGGGTGCAATTGGGAGGGAATGAGGGAGGGGCTATGGCTGGGATACAATGTAAATAACCTGGGATTAACATAAACAAATAAAAATTAATAAAAATAGGAAAGAAGAATCACAGGGTATATACTCACTCATAAGTGGATAATAGACATATAATATAGGATAAACATACTAAAATCTGTACACTTATGAAAATACTCAAGAAGGAGGACTCTAGGTAAGATATTCAATCCTCATTCAGAAAGACAAAGAGGATGGATATCAGAAGAGGGAGAAAACAGGACAGGAGCCTACCACAGAGGGCCTCTGAAAGGCTCTACCCTGCAGGGTATCAAAGCAGATATTGAGAGCTAGAGCCAAACTTTGGGCAGATTGCAGGGAATCTTATGAAAGAAATGGTAAATAGTAAGACCTTGAGAGGACAGGAGCTTCACAAGGAGAGCAACAGAATAAAAAAGTGGTCTTTTCTGAGACTGATACTCCAACCAAGGACCATTCATGGAGATAACCCAGAACCCCTACAACAGATATAGCCCATGGCAGTTGGGTGTTCAAGTGGGTTCTATAGTAATGGAACAGGGACTGTCTCTGACATTAACTTATTGGTTTCCTCTTTGATCACCTTGCCCTCAGGTGAGTGTAGACTTACCAGGCCACAGAGGAAGATAGTTCAGCCAATCCTGCTGAGTCCTGATAGAATTCATCAGAAGAAAGGGGAGGAAGATCTCTCTTATCAGTGGACTGGGGGAGGGTTTTGGGTGGGACAGAGGAAGGGAGGGTGGGTTTGGAGAGGGAGGAGTGAGGTAGCTAAGGGTGGGATACAACGTGAATAAACTAATTAATAACAAAAACTAAAATAAAATATAAAGATCTAAAAAAATAGAGTCAGATGTTGACAGTCTCTCTAAGAAAAAGGGTAAACATGGTCTTCTGTTGGACTTATTGTTGTTATTACTCAAACAAACTGTGCATGAATCAACCTACCCTCACCCAATGTGATTGTAGGATGAGAAAGATTCTGTATTTCTAAAAGAGAATCAGAGGTGAGGTATCTTTGTCATGAAGGATCCCAGGAATCCAGATCCAAGTCCATGAACAACTATTTGTGTTTTGGATCCTTTCCAGACCCCAGTTAGTACATTTCTCCATTTAAAATTGTATTGGTATATATGTATAATTATATACTTTATATTTTGGTTCATGCATAATAAATATACTCAGGAGATACAGTATAAAATTATTCATCCTGGCTTTCTCTTCTCTTGGAAGCTTCAAGCCTATTGATTACCACATTTTAAGTAAAATAGATAGAATTTGGAATCTGGAAAATGAAAAAACATGTAAATGTAAGAAATCTTATGGAAACCGAATCAATATTTGAGGTTCTCTCATTGACAAATAGAGTTCAACTGAACTATTTTAAAATCTTCACTGTCAGGTATTGTTCCCAGTGGCGTCTATAATCAAAGACTATTATGTGTCCATCTTCAGTCCTTTGCTCTATCATATTATCACATCCGTCTTGCTAATCTTGCAGACAGACAGTAGCTACCAGTTCTGCAATTGGCCTTAGTCTGTAATATTTTATCTAACCTTATGTTAAACTCATGTCAGTATTATTTCTCTTATCTTTCTAACAAACCCACCTAGTACATAATCTAATCTGCTCTTATCTCCAGCTTCTTATCTAACCCAAAGACAAGTTTAGTAAGTCTTTGTCTTTGATAAATATCTTTTGCTCCTATCCATGTGCCTTCCTTGTTATTATAAAACATTCATGCTTCGTACCTGATGAATCATTCTGAACTATGGAGACACAATATTCAGTTCTCTTTCCTTATTCTGTATGTACTCATTAGGTAGAGACATACTGAACTTTTTATTCCAGACAGTGACCCTTCTCATGGGCAGCCCATCTTAAGAACTGAGACATGCCTGCATTTCTGTTTCTGGGTTATCTCAATCAGGATGATCTTTTCTAGCTCCATCCATTTGCCTGAAAATTTCATAATTTCCTTGTTTTTAATAGCTGAGTAATATACCATTATGTAGATGTACCACAATTTCTATATTCATTCCTCCATTGAGGGACATCTAGGTTGTTTCCAGATTCTGGCTATTATGAATAAAGCTGCTATGAACATAGTTGATGAAATGTCCTTATTGAATGGTGGGACATCTTTTGGATATATGCCAAGGAGTGGCGTAGCTGGATCTTCAGGAAGCACTATTCCTAATTTTCTGAGGAAGTGCCAGTCTGATTTCCAAAAGGGTGGTACAAGTTTACATTTCCATCAGCAATGGAGGAGGGTTCCCCTTTCTCCGTATCCTCTCCAGCATGTGTAGCCACTTGAATTTTTGATCTTAGCCATTCTGATGGGTGTAAGATGGAAACTTGGAGTTTGTTTTTATTTGCATTTCCCTGGTGACTAAGGGTGTTGATTGTTTCTTTAAGTGTTTCTCTGCCATTCAATATTACCATGGGGTCCTGCAGAGCCTGATTCACCAATGGGAGACCATGCTTGGAGAGGATCTAGATTACCTACTTAGATGTGGCCAATTGGCAGCTCAATCTCCATGTGGATTTCTGAATGAGGGGAGCAGGGGCTGCCTCTAGCATGAACTCAGTTGACTGCACTTTGATCATTTGCCCTTGGTGATGCAGCCTTTCCAGTCCACGGAGGAAGAGGATTCAGGCAATTCTGATGAGACTTTACAAGCTATGGGCATATGACAATACTGGAGAATTCCCCCTTTCAGTGGACTAGGGGAAGGGTATAGGGGAAAGAAGGAGGTAGGGTGGAACTGGGAGGAGTTGAGGGAAGGGAATTCACTCAGGATATATAAGGAATAAATTGGAAGAAAAAAATATAAAAATTAAAATTAAAAAATACAGAGAGATGAAGAAAACTCTTAATATTCTCATGAAAGTATTATAGTTTCTCTTTTTAACTATGCCCAGATTACCCCCTGTATTCAAAAGAGTAAAGAGAAACAAAGGGAAGTAAGAAAAGAGATTTATGTCTCCAACCATTATTAGGAAGTTCTGATAATTTTAAGTCATTTATGTCTTGAATCCTATTTCCACAGTGCAAGTTGGCAGCCGCTCTTTGTAGATGCAGAAACTGAGGCCCTAAGTTCTCTGCTGATTTGTATATTATATAGTTTGTCTATAGTGGCATTCAGATTTCAACTCAGTACTGTCCAATTGTAAAAACCCTTTTATTCTATATTGCACCCTTACACTGTGGGTAAGATGCTGCTTTTTCTTCACACCTTAAAAGCTCCATTTCTAAAACAATTCCCCTTCTGATAAATTTTGTCACAAATTTATAATAAGTTCAGCCTCCTAGATCTGTTTTTTCATAGGTGGTTTACTACTTGTGGCCTTGCAGCAAGTTTACTCAGGACACCAAATGAATTTATCACCTATTACATTTATACCAGGCACAGAAATGAAAGGAGATCATAAAGTAGCAAGGTACAGTGATCATCTATTTAGGGAAGACAAAAGATCCACTCAAGAGCCAAGCTAAATTAAAACTTTTTACTAAATTAGGACTTACTGACTGTCCTTAGTGTGCTAATAGCTAAATCAGACATCACATTTAATGTTTGCAAGTTAGTTCTAACAGTTATTCTCATTTTACAAATAAAAGTTTCAAAAGGTAAACACTGCCATGCAGCTGGTGAATGGTAAAGAATGATCTAGGGTTTTGTTTTTGTTTTTCTTTGCCCAAAGGGCTTATGTTCTTTTCACTACAATATGTCACTTTCTCAATTGCCACACCAAGGAATGTAAACTATAAGATTGTTGTCTAGAAGAAAAGTGGATTGGGATTGTAAAGGGGTACCTAAAATATGTAAATGGTTTGAAGAAAGCATATAAAGATGAAGAAGTAGTGAGCATGGATAAGATAACTAATAGAAGGGAACTGGAGAACAAAGCTTGTACAGTCAGACTTCAATGAGTAAAAGCCTGGTTGGTCTAGATCCAGTTGTAAGGCATGTTTGGAATTAAGATATTGCTGAAATGAGGAAATAGTTGGGAGGACTGGGTTTCTGTCATAACCTGTTTTTAGGTCTCATTAACATATAAATAATCACCTTCTGCCTTATTACCACATATAGTAAAAGATTTTTGTGTGTTAATTTGGGATTTGGAGCACAGGCCGGAGTGAAGGCCAGCCAAGTGGAGACATGTGCAGCCACCTGGGGAAAGGAACTAGCTTTAATGCATTCTTTTCCTGTCCACTAGAGATTCAGTTGCTAGAAAACTGGCCCAAACGGGCAGGCTAAAACCGTTTATTGTCTTGACGCCTAAAGTAAATGAATCATTTCAAAAGTCAATTTTCCTTACCCAGTTATGTAACTCCAAGGCATGTAACTCCCTGATCATGTTTTTTCCTTTAAAAACCTTGTTCTCCTAGACCGGGGCCACATTCCTCTCCTGCTTGCACAGGAAGTTTTGCATCCCAGGCTCGAGCTTGTAATAAAAGATCATCATGTATTTGCAGAGGAGTCAATTCCTGGTTGTTTTTAAGGGTCTCATGAATGGGGCATAACAGTAGGAAAGATCATTCTCCAGTTTCCATAATTTGGACTTGATAGCTTTGAGCATATGACTGAAATAAGTTGTGGTTGGTTAAGACTCAATATTTTGAGGGCAAGATCCTGTTTTTATCTACAGACTGCATTCTTCATGTTGGCCAGATGATAGACTGATTTGAGTTCTTGATATAAAGTCATTCAGACAATCACTGATCAATTAAAAACTCATGTCAATGTAAGCTTGAGTAATGTCTATACAAGTTTGTCTTACTGATGTCACTAGTCCAAAGGCAGCCAGACTTGGAAGCTAAAGTACATCTAGATTTATGAGTGGAGGATATGATGCTTATTACTGCCTATTAATTCTGCATCTACTTCCTCTACCTATATTTTCTCATTTTATTTTCCAAAAACCTAAAGTTCTGGAAAATCAAGCAAGTTTACCAAATAAGAAGTGGATAAATCCTTATTATTATGAGATGTTGAACTTACCATCTTAGAAATGGAGGAAAAAATAGCGTAAGAATATGTACTATTGACTAATAGTAAGTTAATATAGATATTGAAGAACAAATGACCCATTTACAAATATTAATATGTTGAATATAATTCAAAAGGCTTGAGGTATCTTTTTAGATTATAAAGATGGATTCTTTATTGATTTATTATTGTTATTATTATTAATGACAAGTTATTCAATTTATATCCTAGCTGTGTCCCCCTCCCTTGTCTCCTCCCAATCCCACCCTCCCACACTCTTCTTCTCCTATGCTGCTCCACTAGTCCACTGATTGGTGTGGTCCTCCTCCCTGTCAGGTTTCATCTGGACTGCATTGTCTTCCTCTGTGTCCTGGCAAGACTGCATCCCCCAGGGAGAGGGTCTGCCACTGAGTTCATGCCAGAGAAAGCCCCTGATCCCCTTACAAGGAAAACCACATGGAGACTGAATCTATGGGCTACATCTGAGCAGCAGTTTTAGGTCCTCATCATGCATGGACTTTGGTTGGGGTATCAGTCTTTGCAGGGCCCTCAGGGCCCAATTTTTTGGTTCTGTTTGTTTAATGACACAATTACACACATTTGCTAAAATTCATAACATCACAATACATGAATGTGTTTTTTTTTGTATAGCATACTACAATAAAGGTATCAAAATTGAAACTGCCATTCACAAAAATAAGCAATGCTGTTAAGTGTATAGGTACACACCTAAAAAAAAAGATGTGTGTGATATTGATGGAAAAGACTATAAACAGTAGTGAAAGACATAAATGGAAGACAGAATAAAAAATGCTTTCTCCTAGAGGCAAATATCACCCAACAAAAACAGAATATCAGACATAAGAAGCCCTCTTTTGAGTTGTTGGTCAAGGCTGTCAAGGAGACTCCAAAAACAAAAGCAAAACCCCAGCCTATTACTGTTGCCTTTGGTTGTTTTCAGAGGTAAAAGATAAGTCCTTATTGGTGAACACACCATGCATTTCAGAGTCCTGGATCAGAGACCCCTGAGCTAGAACTGACCTGAATGTCTTCTCCCTGGTACTTATTTTTCTTGGTATCAGAAAGCACCATATAAGCTTCTAAAGGAGGATGTTAACCAGCAGTTCAATCCAACTATAATGCCAATGAACCACATCAACCACCGGCATGACATGATAACTCTTAGGGCGCACTTATAAATAACATCTCTCTAATTATATTTAACATCTGCCCAACAAGAAGGAAAACATGCTGGTACTGAAGACCTAGGTAATTACACAGTGTTAGTGATGCCATAGGTCGTGAAGGAGAACCTTCACCCACTACTTTACTAAATCAGCACAATCTGCATCAATAATCTATAAGTATTTGTCCTTATACCTACAGATAAATGTCTGCACCCCTCATCAAGGAAACTTTGCAACAGATGGAGACCAAACATTTAGAATACAGAGATCTGAAGCATAGTCAAAATGGATAAATCTACAAATCATTCCCTCACCTAAGCTTAGGAGAACATTGTAGACGAGTGGACAGAAAGATTGCAAGAGCCAAATGATCTAGGATTTGCTGTGAGACTATGCCTAATAATAATGATAGAAGCTACACACATGAAATCTCACCACATGACTGTCCAAACATGCCTTGAACAAGGATTACAACCATAGAAATGGCAGAGTGGGTATCCCAGAGGCTTCAACCCTACACAATGAATCACAGATAACTGAGGAATTGTGGGAGCAGGAGAAAGTCTTCCCAAAGGAAAAGTGCATCCACTCATTATCCAATACCAAACAGTCAGACTTGAAAACATACATACAAGTAACATCATACAGACCGAGCAGGTTATATTTAAGAATGCATGCGCGCGCGCGCGCGCGCGCGTGTGTGTGTGTGTGTGTGTGTGTGTGTGTGTGTGTGTGTGTGAAAACAAAGCCATGAATTTGAAAGAGAAGATGTAGAGGTATATGGGAGGCTTTGGAAGGGGAAATTAGAAGGAAGAAATGTTACAATTGTATTATAATCTCAAAAATAAAAAGATTTTTAAAAGGATAATTCAACCAAAAAATGCCTGCTTTCTCAAAAAATTAAATTCCACAGTAGTTCAAAGTTCCAAAAGATGTGCTTTATGAAACTTGAAAAGCTGCTTCTAAAAACAAAGGATAAAAATATGCAAGATAATTTTGAAAAACAAGTAGAAAGTACTAGTTCTAAGGATATTAAAATTTCAAAAGACCATGTAATTAAAAGAATATAATGTTTGAGCAGAGAAGCAAATAGATTAATGGGAGAGAAAAGATACCTGAGTACAAATTTGAGAACACGAAGAACCTTGGTGTATGGTATAACTCATATTTTAAGTCATGAAGATGGTTCAGTTGTTTAGAGAGGATCATATCCTCATATTGGAGCAGATTAAATCAATTTCTACATTGCATCATATAAAGAAATACATTCCAGACAGCTTTAATAAGAAGACAGTAAAATAACTTTTAAACCTTTTGAAAGAAATATCCAATATTTTTTAATATTTCAAAATAATTTTATTTGCTCTTTCATATCTTCAGATTAGGTATTATTTTCTTTCCTTCTTCTGTTTTAAATTTATAGGGTTGTTTCATTTGGTTGGGTTTGCTTGTTTTGTTTATTTAGAAAGTGAATTCTTTATTTTTAATTTTTATACTAATTACAGGTTATTTACTTTGTATCCCAGCTGTACCCCCTGCCCTAACTCCCTTCCAATCCCATCCTCCTTCCCTCATCTCCTTCCTACCCCTCTCTAAGTCCACTGATAGGGGAGCTCCTCCTCCTTTTCCATCTGAACCTAGCTTATCAGGTCTCACCGGGACTGGCTGCATTTTCCTCCTCTGTGTCCTAGCAAGGCTGCTCCTCCTCGGGGTGGGGGAGAGGTCAAGGAGCCCTCCACTGAGTTCATGTCAGAGACAGTCCCTGTTCCCCATACTAGGGAAACCCACTTGGAGAATGCGCTGCTATGGGCTATGTCTGAGCAGGAGTTCTAGGTTATATCCATGCATGGTCCTCGGTTGGAGAATCAGTCTCAGAAAAGACCCCTGTGTCCAGATATATTTGGTCTTTGTGGTGCTCCCATCTTCTCCAAGTCTTCCTAAATCCCCCTTCTTTCATATGATTCCCCACACTCTGCCCAAGAATTGGTTATGAGTCTCAGCATCTGCTTTGGTACACTGCTAGGTAGAGTCTTTTAGAGGCCTTCTATGGTAGGCTCCTGTCCTTTTTCTTGTTTTCTCCTACTTCCAGTGTCCATTCCATTTGCCTTTCTAAGTGAGAATTGATCATCTTACCCTGGAACCTCCTTCTTGTTTAGTTTCTTTAGGTGTACATATGGAAATCTGTCAATGTAATCCACCATATAAACAAACTGAAGGAGAAAAACATGATCATCTCCTTAGATGCTGAAAAAGCATTTGACAAAATCCAACACCTATTCATGTTTAATGTCTTAAAGAGATCAGGGATACAAGGCATATAACTAAACATAGTAAAGGCAATATCCAGCAAGCTTATAGCCAACATCAAACTCAATGGAGAGAAACTTAAACCAGGCCCCCTGAAATCAGGAACTGCCAGGAGCCAAAGCTATCTACTGAAGCCAAAGTCAAAGCTATCTAGTGGAGCCAAAGCTATTTACTGAAGCCAAAGCCAAGTAGTGAGCAAAGGTCATTTAGTGGAGACCTAAAGCTATTTAGTTGAAGAGTTACCTAGGACCCAAAATCTTGGGTGATAGATTGTGAGGACATCCGTCTGTTAGTTTTAGAGCATCCGTGAGATAGCTTAAGAAAACATCCTTACGGCATCTTGCAGGTGCAATATTTAACCCATGAAAGCACTCTTCTTATTTCCTGCAGCAGTAGATTAACCTTCCCCCTTTCCTGCCTTCTCCCTATACAAGTTGGGTAAAAATTCTAATAAACGGAAGCCTTGATCATACAAACAGACTTGGCTTTCATTCCTGCGTCTCTTGTCCCTACCCCCCCCCATTCCTTCCAATCTCTCCACCTTAGGAACCCCGTTGAAGCCCCGGGGGCCAGGGCAAGGGACAAAACAAGACTGCCCACTCTCTCAATATCTCTTCAACATTGTACTTGAAATCCTAGCTAGAGCAATAAGACAACTAAAGGAGATGAAGGGGATACAAATCAGAAAGGAAGAAGTCAAAGTATCACTATTTGCAGATGATATGATAGTATACATGAGTGACCTCAAAAATCCAACCAGAGAACTCCTTCAGCTGATAAACACCTTCAGCAAAGTGGCTGGATACAAAATTAACTAAAAAAAAAAATCAATCAGAAGCCCTCCTATATACAAAAGAGCTGAGAAAGAAATTAGAGAAAAAACACCCTTCACAATAGCCGCTAAAAACATAAAGTACCTTGGGGTGACTCTAACCAAGCAAGTGAATTACCTGTTTGAAAAGAACTCCAAGTCTCTGAAGAAAGAAATTGAAGAATATATCAGAAGATGGAAAGAACTCCCATTCTCATGGATCAGTAAAATTAACAGTGAAAATGACCATTCTTCCAAAAGCAATCTACAAATTCAATGCAATTCCCATCAAAATACCAACACAATTCTTTACAGACCTTGAAAAAAAAACTCTCAATGTCATATGGAAAAACAAAAACCCAGAATTGCCAAAAAGATCCTGTACAAGAACAAATCATCTGGAGGTATCTCCATCTCTGATCTCAAGCTCTACTATAGAAAGTGAATTCTTAAATAAGACACACCTCATCACTTAAGTTTTAAAAGACTGATTCCTTTCACTGCAGGATCACAGAAAGAGACAAAGCCCCTGTCCTTCTGTATTATAAGATATTGCAATAATAGAAAATCAACAGACAAATCGTATGGGAAAGACATTTGAAACAAGTAAAACACAAATGTGGGCTGCACAAAGGATCACATCCATTAAAACAATATAAGTTAATTATTCACAAGATATTAATGGCCAATGCACAGAATACACAACCTAGGTGGCTGGTACATGGATGAAAACATGCTTATACTCATTAGTACTCAGAGAGATGCAAACTAAATTAGCATAATGAAACTAGCTGTTATTTATCAGATTGCCTTAAATAAAAACATCTAATGTCAAGTGTCAACAAGAAGGAAGAGCACATAACTTTGGAGAAGGGGTTTGCAAGAGTCAGTATGACTAAAAATATGTGTATACTGCATCAGTAATTTAAGGCCTTGTTATTAGAAGGAAATACTAGAAAAATGTTCATGGATACTCATTGTGACTCTTATACTAGCTAAAATATATTAAGGTAAGTATTCTTTTCTGACACCAAAACATTTAAAGTTTGAAATTTATCTCTTATTTCAATGTATAAGAATTTTCAGGACTGCAGCCAGTCCTGAAGATACCTGATAAAACAGGGTAAGATGAAAGGGGAGGAGGTCCTCCCCTATCAGTGGACTTGGAAAGGGGTAGGGAGGAGATGAGGGAGGGAGGGTGGAATTGGGGAGGGAATGAGAGAGTGAGATACAGCTGGGATACAGAGTTAACAAAATGTAAGAAAAATAAAATTTTAAAAAAGAATTTTCTGCTCTTCTGTTAATCTTTGCAGCACAACCTCAAAACAGACATTTGAGAAAAAAATAATTATAATTTCAAGACTCTCACTCTTTGAACATGTATGCTATAAGGGAAAAGACAACACACCAGCACTCAGTCCAGTGACAAACAGATTCAGTCAACAACATCTAATTCCTGAGGAATGAAAACTCTCAGGAGTTGTGGAGCAGGTACAACAAAAGCTAGACTTTTTTGTAAAAACAGTATGCAAACTTTAAAATGAGTGAGATCTGCTCTATGTATGTTTCCCAATGCAGAAAGGTCTCTAAGATAAACTAGAAGCACCCTAAAAGCATCATGCATTTTATGATCACTATTGTAAAAATATACTGAAATAAGAATGTGTTTAGGATAGTATAAGTACACAAACTTCCCTCCACCATAACTGCCTTCTAGTAGCTACTTCTTAAAGGCTTGGTGATGATGGGAGGCTTGCTTCTATTGTCTTCTTTATTATTCCCTGTGTACAAACTATGCATTGTCCATGAAATCTAGTTTATTTTGTTTGTTTGTTTTGCAAAAAGCATAGATTTAAAAAAAACTGCCTCTTTTGATTTTTAGGTTAGCATTTTGTGTGTGTTTATGTGTGTGTGTGTGTGTGTGTGTGTGTGTGTGTGTGTGTGTGTGTGTGTATAGATTATGTGGTACTTACTGGTTTTAACCAAACTTTCTGCTGAATTTTAGCTACCCACAAGTTGGGCAGTAGGAGACAGTGTTACTTTGGTGAGCTATTCAAGGCCAAGAGCTGTATCTGAAGAATCCTTGTGTTTTTCCACATACATATTAGAGTCTTACCTTTCTTAGTAAAATGTGTTTATCTACCTATGTTTGCTATAGTTCATCTGTTCGCCCGGGTAACAGGTGTCATTAGAGAACCCCCTAGCTTGTCTTTTTCTCATAAAAGACTTCTATTCATCCTCCAAAGTCCAATAGTTTGTAATGATATGTGTGATGTTATTAAGAAACAATTTTGTAAGCAAAGATCAAAGCAGATAGCCAGGCCTCCAATGGGTCTTTACAGTTTCAACCTCTTCAGTAACTTATCCTGAAAACCTCTTTGCTATGGATTATATAGAGTTTAATTTGTGTTGATCATGTAGCAGTTTGATTATTTTGTTTGACTGCCACTTGCAGTAGATATTTGACTGCATAGTCATACACTCAGCTTTGCAGACTTTCTCCTTCCCATTTGTACTCTGCCCATTTAGGGATTTTCTAGTTATAGGGGAGGTACCTAATATTGTTTGAGTACTTTCTGATGGTGTTCTGGCAATTATGATGTTCTGAGATGGCAAAGACAATATCAGACCCCTGATTTTCTATGGTGCTGATAGATACTTAAAGGATGCTCATATAGGGGCTGGGGAGATAACTCAGTAAGCATGTGAAACTGAATTAACCCTTCAGAACCCATGTTTAAAAAGCCAGGGATTTTGTGATGTGCTTGTAATTGTACTTGGATAGCATCAAAGAAACAGGAAAATAATTCACAGAAATATTCTACTCCACTTATGAACTCTTTTCTGCATAGCCTGAAAAGCAGGAAAATCTTATAATCATATGCTTAGGAAACATACCTAGGAGGGGCATGAAATCTGTCCAACACAGGATTAATGACAAGGTAACTGGTTTGAAAAACTGCCTCTGACATCTTGTGTAAGAGGACTTATAACTTGATTATAAAAACCAAACCATAGCAGTTGTGTTGTTAATTAGTATGTAAAATTTACTTAAGGTTTCCTGAATATTTGAGGTAAAAGAAATTTGGGTATTTTCAGGTTCTAGTTAATGATATAAAAAGTAAAGTGGACTTCTGCTTCCAATTTGGAGGGTTAAAACCTCCTTGAACTTTAAGACAAAACTGCCTTCAACTTCTTTGATCAGTAGCATCATTCATTTTTTTTTCTATAAAAATGCTAGTATTCGGGAGTTTACCAGCTAATATAGGGACTCCTCACACAACACTGCATTTGAGTCAAACAACAGTCTTGTAAGGTCAGAAGGACAATTCAAAGTAGGAAAAACTAGATCTGTGTGAATATAAGTGACACAAAGTTATACAGGCCTAGAAATATGTGGTTCTAATGCCTTGATTTTCAGTCATTAGTTTCAGTGCTTTTAGCATTGTGCCTTCCGTGAAACTACTGCTTGTTACTTTCAACAGTTTCTAGAATCTGACCTAGATGGATGATGCATTTGACCCATACGACATGTCACATACTCCAATATCCAATTTTACACCATTAGTCTGCAGTCATTGAATGGGAGTTCAGGATGTCATGAGAACCCAATACTGATCTCTCAATTAAATAGCAAAGCTCCCCTGAGAGCCAACTTAAAGATAATTGGTTTTCGTTTTTCCCAGGCTTTGCTTGTGGAAGATTGTTGGATAGTTTAAAGGGAGATATATTAGTGAGCATTGTGCCCATTTGAAACCTAAAGGAGGTTACCATATGGGGCCAAAAAATACTTTGGTCACAAGAATCTGAAAACTAAAAGTAACTTTAGGGGTCAGTCTCCTTAACGATTCCTTTGGAAGCTTTCTGATATTCAAAGAAGTTAGAAAGTTATGATTGTTCAGGAACAGAAAGAATGGTGGTAAGTCATGATTCCTAAGGTTCTGTGTAACACTTAAAGTGTGTGTGAAACATCTGCATCCCGTTGCCAGATCAATTCCTGGTTAAAAAACACAGTAATGTTACTGAGAACTAGTTATCCCTTTTAGAGTCTTACTTTGGTCTCCTCCACTAAGTGTTTGGGGCTCTACAAATACAGACAAAACAAGAAGATCAGTTTGAGGAAAGGGAAGTGAACATATCCAACATGGGATCATCATAGATATCTAAGAATGGCTTAAATGATCAACAGTCCTGATGAGACCTGACAGGCTAGGGCCATATGGAAGAGGAGGAGGACCTCCCCTCTCAGTGGACTTGGAGAGGAGCATGGGAGGAGATGAGAGAGAGAGGGTATGGGAGGAAATGAGAGAGGGGGCTACAGCTGGAATAAAAATGAATAAACTGTAGTTAATAAAATTAAAATTAATTTTTAAAAAATGGAACAGAAATATGAGCTAATTATCTTTATGCTTAATATCCATCTTTAACTAACTGCTACTATGCTAAAGGATTCCTTTTCAGTCCCACCTTAATACAGCACCTCTAGCCATATAATTTTTACTCATCCTAGCCCCTTCACCTTCTTCTGAGTCACTCCTGGCTCAATCACACATCTCCTTGCACATCTCTCCTCTTTCCTTCTCTCTCTAGTGACATTATTTGCTTAGATACTAGGTTAAGTTTCTACTTTACAAAGGAGAGCAAGAATGAAAATGTTCCCTCTATCCTCATTTCTATGTCTGGATTCTCTCTTTCTCTCTCTCTCTGTTGTATTTGTCTGTCTGTCTCTCCTTTCCCCACTCCTTCTCCTTATTCCCCCCTCTCTCTGTGTTTGTCTCTTTTTTGTCTGTCTTTTGGCAAAATATTCTTCATATTATAGTTCATGTCTGTTATTTCCTTTCCCCTTCCACCTACTGCAGTATACTCTGACATTTTCTTTGTTTCTCCCACTCTTGTGACTCATTTTTGAAATATTTTTTCAGGTCTTTTCTTTTTCACAAAGAGTGTGTTCCTGTCAATTCTCTTTAGCCCTCAGTCCAGTAAAATCTTTCTAAATCCAATGACCAACATGAACCCCACCTTACTAGACCATTTCCTACACATTCTTTCTGCAAGATCACTATTCCTCCTTGTTTTCAGACATGGAACCATCACAATGTCATTCTACCTTGCAAGACTTTTAATTCCAACAGCAGCTTTTTTATTTGTTTTTACAACTCTGTCCTGAAAATTTACCACACTGTCCTACATTTGCTGTAAATCCCAGAATGATGGCAACCCCATATGGTTCCTATTATCCAGTTACCTGACCAAAACTTCTGGCTCATAATGTAATTAGATCTTATAAATTCACACTTTCATCAATATGCATAAGATTAAGTTTTTCTCTCCAGAGGGAAGAGTTATAATGGAAATACCACTATATTGTAGTGACTGTGTAATCATCAGTATCCATTTTCTCATCTGTAAGTCCAGTGAAGCAAATCAAAGAACTACTCCCAGACGCTTCATTAGATACTTAGAAACAATAAAACTTGTAAAAGTTCTGAGACTTTTCCAAAGATTATGCTGACAACATATGAGTTACTAAATGGCAGGTAATCCTTCCTTCATGTGCTTACATAATATACATTAAGATGGTCCCTTGGGATACTGGAGGAAAATGAAAAGAGAAATGAATAAATAAATGAATGAATAAGTAAACAAACAAATGCATATTACAGTGGAAGGAACAGGAGTTAGATATGAAAACTTGGTGCTAACTCTTGCTCTGTTTTTTATACCAGACTTCAGACCTTAGGAATGATAATTTACTTGTCTGTTCTTTCCCAGGCAATGAGTAAATAAAGAGTTTGGTAAGATAATGGGTTAAAAATCCATTCTTTCTTCAGCATCTTATGGTAGAACAGGGGAGACCTGCCATATTTCACTATAATTGATATATTTTTTTAATTTCTTGCTTTTCTTCCCTTCTATTCTTTTAACATACCAAAGCCCCAAGCTGGTATTAATCTATTATCTGCTTCATGATCTCAGAAGCTAAGTATTGACAAATATTTTTAATGATATATTTTCACTAATGTTTTGAGACTGTCATAGATGCATACAATGCATTTTAATCATATCTATGCCAGTGTGGAGTCCCCTAACATCTCGCACTCTCAAATTCAGATTTATTTATGATTACACTGACTGTGAAAGTTGCCCAAGTGCTAAGCAATTGCCTAAGTGATGCTCAGGACTCTATGGAGAATAATTCTGAAAGCGAATTTCTTACAAAGACAAATTCATTGAGTATAGACAAATGGGTTAATTTTAGCTCTACATTTTAAACTTATAATCTTAAATATCAAGTAACCACTCAATACTGCCTAGGTTCAGAATTTCTTTAACTGGGATGTATCCTTACATCCAGTTCTGACTGTTTTACAGCGTTCCTTTGCCCTCGAGCCTGCTGCATACACTCACCCACCCCTTAGAGAATGGCCGGTCATACTTTACTGAAAGAACAGGAACTGCGCATGCAAACTCAGACATCTCCCTAAGATTAAATGTAACAATTTAACATTGACTATCTTCCATATCCTTCCTCTTGATTAAAAACAACAGCAGTATAAAGATGTACTTTTCTGAATCAAAAAGGGAGCACTTGGGCTCTACATTCCATTCTCTTTCAGTTTCTAAAAAATACACTACCACAAATTAGCTCCTCATTTATTTATGTATCACCAACTTCCACTCTATAATGCCTCATAGAAAAGGTAGGACAATGTTACCTCTCTAACCAATCCCCCTGTTTCTCTTCTGTTCTTATCTCCCTCATCAATCAACTATCCATATAACCAGATTAAGAGATGAGTCTATTTCCCTCATAAACTTCCAGTAAGTTTAAGCCTAATAATTCTATAATGTGAATCTTCTTATTCTACTTTTTCCTGGGTTTCAGTCTCACCTCTCTGACTTCTTGTTTTCAGTCTCCCCATCTTTCTTCTTCTCTGTTTAATCCAAATGAAAGAGAAAGTCAAAGCTTGGGTGGTAGACATTCTTCTCTATTTTATAATCCTTCTCCAGGTCATGTCATCAATTCAAATTTCCTTGAATATTATCCATATTCACAAGACTTCTAAGTTTATATCCCAGCCTAGCCCTCTCTTCTGGGTTACATACAGACCTGGCTGTGTGCTCCTCTCTACACAGAATTTCACAAATTTCAGACAATGCAAATTGAAATCCTTGAAATTTTCCTTACACACGAACTTCACTAAGTAAAGAGTATCAACTATTCAAACCAGAAACTCACAAGTCATTTTTGATCATTTGCCTTCCCTGTATTCCTCACATCTATAGTTAATGAATCCTGATATTTCTACCTCTTAAACCCATCAATTTTTCTTCCTTCTGTCTTTTTGGCAATCAGGTGTTCTATTGGGTCTCATATGGTCCACTGAATACTCTTTTAATTTGGTTATTCTTTGAAACTCTTACTCTAATTATTTGTTGAAAAGCACCAGAAGTGTTTGAAGCCATACATGAGAAAAAATTGCTACATGATACCCTCCCATGGATTTATGTATTAGTTAAATATACTTTATTTAGGATACTCTAAAAGAAACTGAATGATCTGCCATACTCTTCCTTCTTCCTCCCTCCTCTCTTGCACTTTCTCTTTTATGTTATCAGTTTACTTTAGATTTTTAAAATTTGTTATTAATTACACTTCATTTACTTTGTATTCCCCCTGTAATTCCCCCCTCCTCCCCTCCCAATCCAACCCTTCCTCCTCCTTATCCATGCATGTCCCTCCCCAAGTCCACTGGTATGGGAGGTCTTCTTTTTCTTCCTTCTGATCCTAGTCTGTTAGGTCTCATCAGGAGTGGTTGCATTGTCTTCCTCTGTGGCCTGGTAAGGCTGCTCCCCCATCAGGGGGAGGTGACCAAAGAGCAGGCCAATCAGTTCATGTCAGAGACACTCCCTGTTCTCATTACTATGAAACCCACTAGGAGACTGAACTGTCATGGGCTACATCTGTGCAGGGGTCCTGAGTTATCTCCATGCATGTTACTTGCTTGGACTATCAGTCTCAGGGAAGACCCATGTGCCCAGATTTTTTGGCTCTGTTGCTCTCCTTGTGGAGTTCCTGTCCCCTCCAGGTCTTACTAACTCCCACTTCTTTCATAAGATTCCCCACAACCTACTTTAGATTTTCAAAACTTGTTCTTTCCTAGCTCAAGACCTAGTGCATTGTTTAGAATATTCACCCTTATCCCCATTTCTAATTTCTGCCTTACTGTGTTCTTTCCATTTCTTAGGTCTCATGTCTTTTTAGCCTTTTATTGATCACCTCAGGCAAAATATCCTTCTCTCATACATGCATCTCTTTTGTGTATTTGTTAAACTCATAACAGGTAGCTCAAAATTCTTCTGTAGGTCACTTTCTTTGTTTTGGGTGCTTACAGTCTACCAGAATTTTATATCCATAATATACAGAGCATTCTTCATTTATTAGAAATTATTGACTTTTTCAGTATTTTAAGCAAATTTGTCTCATGGTAGAGACATCTTTGTGGAATGAAGCAGGTACCTAGAATTGACCAGTAGTTGTGTAAAATGTAATATATAAAATTAATATACTATTCTATAGATGAAAAAATGACAACCAGAGAAGTGTAACTCATGACAGAGAACACAGCTAGTAAAAGTGACATACTTGAGCTATGCATCCAGGTACATCTTTATTTTTCTCCCCATTATTCCATACTGCTTCCCTGCTGTCCGTCGTTAACTCTTGGTCTACTATTCTTCTTTTACTGATTTTCATGACTTGTTATCAAATAAAATTTTAAGGACAAGATGTATTTTGTCATGATGAAACATAATCTACACAGAGCAATTGATTTGTAAAAGAGACAATAAAAGCTTTCCTTTTATGTATGAGTAGGATTATTGATGACTGAGATAGCACCACCCACAAAAGTTTAAAAAACAAACAAACAAGCAAGCAAGCAAACAAACAAAACAAAGTAAGATCTCTAAGGATTGAATATTGCCTCCTGTTTCCCAAATAAATATTTGGAAATGTGTATAGCTATATGTCATAGTCACATTCTAAATAATACATGGAAATTTAAACAAAGGAATAACTTTCTAAATGGTTCCTGGGAGACTATACTCAAATATATTAAGTTTCAGAATCTTGAAGAAAGCAATTAGGTTTGCTATGGATAAGTGCTCAGCACTTCAAATTTTTTCCTAAAATAGTATTTGATCAATTGTTCTTTTTCAAATTTTTATCTACTTAGATCCATGTCTATCAGTGAAGAAGAAAATATGACCCAAATTTCAGAAACTGTTCTTTTGGGTTTTGGGGATCTCCATGGCCTTCAGTTTCTTCTTTTTGGCATATTTCTGGCCATTTATATGATGACTTTCATGGGAAACATTGTAATTCTCACTATGGTGTCAGCTGATAGTTCTTTTCACACACCCATGTATTTCGTTCTTGGTCTCTTCTTCCTAGAGACTGGCTATACCACAAACATTGAGTTCACAATGCTGAGGACATTATTATCAGCTCACATACCTATTTCCTTTCCAACTTGTTTGTCTCAGTTTTATTTCTTTGCTTTCCTGGTAGCAAGAGAATATTTCTTCCTTAGTGTAATATTTTATGATAGATACATAGCCATCTGTAACCCACTATACTACTCCAGTATGATGGATTTCTGGGGTTGCTTCCAGCTAGCAGTGGCCTCTTGGTTGGCTGGGTTTCTGGCAACTGTCCGGTTCATGATCTCCATTTTTTGCTTAACATTTTGTTCTGCCTTTGAGATTGACCACTTCTTCTGCTACTTAAAGCCAATAATGAAACTGCCCTGCACTAATACTCAAGTATCTGAAATGACTTCTTTTATACGTAAATCTTTATTTGCTTTTGGTCCTTTCCTACTTACCTTGACTTCCTATATTAACATCATCTGCACCATTCTAAGGATTACTTCTACCACAGGGAAGCAGAGGGCTTTCTCCACCTGTACATCCTACTAAACAGTGGACGTTATCTATTGTGAGACTTTGGGCATTGTTTATGGTTTCTCATCAGTGACTCAGTAAGAAGGTGTATTGAAGTTGCTCTCACTTTTGTGTTCAGTATTTACTCCTGCTGTCAACCCTATCACTTACACCCTAAGAAAAAGGATGTGAAGGTAACTCTAAGAAAATTTTTACAACAAAATATTCCAACAAATCGGAAATGTCTATAGTATTCTCCTAGACAGATTTGAAACAAGAGTTTGAACTTGAGCCCATAATTTTCTTAGCACCAAACTCACTGGTTTTATTAACCAAGGAAAACTGAAAACCCTAAATTGTCTAAGACACTTTACTTGGGCAATGAAAAACAAAATTATGTTTCACTTTCCTTAGGAGAACATGGCTTACATGAGACAGTAGAAAAGAATGGATAAACAAGAGAATGTAACTGAAATCCCAGTTTTCATCTCCAAAGTTACGGTAAAAGTGAAATAGATAAAAATATCTACATATTAAAATTACTTTTGATTATTTATTTCAGGAATATTCATATAAAAAGGGTTTAAAGCAATGTGATTAGTTTTATGACTTAAAGACATCCACACATAAGAATATAATATATCCATAAATAAAGAAAACAAGCAACAGTAGAAAACAAGTCAGCTCTTTTTGTTTATACAGAGAGATCTCCACAATATATATATACAATTACTATAGTATGGCATCATATGTGCAAAGAAGATAATTTAAAGCTGGTTATCATGGTATACATCCTTAATCCCAGGACCTGGAAGGTAGAGGTATATTGATGTCAGTGAATTAGACATCAGCTTGGTCTAGATAGTGAGGTCCGGGACTACAAAAAAAGATAAATTTAAAATATTTACACTTAACTATAGATACATATAAAAGGACATATGGGATTTGATAGTATCTATTATCTCTTGTTTGGGCAACTAAATTCATGAGAGGTATATATTTTGAGGTGGGAATTACATTAAATTAATTACTTTTTGAAAAGGTATCCATGGAGATCCAAGATGACAGGTACGAGCAGACACCTTATCGGAGGGGTACAGGATCCGAAACTCTGAAATTGGTGAGTGGAGGGGTAGCTGAAGCCAGAACATTGACATTGAGGCTTCCTGGGAGAGAGGAGACATCCCGCCAGCTGAGGCCTTTTGGATCCAGGTCACCTGCGGACTTCTCCAGGGACTGAGAGTGGTGAATATTCAACCCCCCTGCACTTCCCCTTAACCCGGGCCTCCCTTTCCCCTTAACCTCCGTGGAGTTGGCCAAGAGCACCCACTGATCCAAGTTGGGAGCTCCCTGCTCGGTAACTGGGAGAGCAGAGATAGACCTCCCAGTTCCACAGCAGCAGCCAGCAGTGGGCCACTGTACTGGCCTCACAGATCTGCAGGGGGCTGTATGGCCTTCCCAGGCCCTCCCAGTGGGTATCTGTACCAGCATCCCAGGTATGTAACAGCAGAGGTGGGATGTCAGATAGCCCCCCAAGAGTCTCCATACGCCTGCTCCATGAGTGAGACAACAGGAGTGGCTACACCAAGTAAGGGTCTCCATTCCCAGCAGACAAATAGTAGACACCAATGAGCTGACAGAACTCCTAAAGTCTCATTTGCCCCTGAAAGGGTCAAATCTGCAAGGAGAGAACAGAGGGAACACATGTACTTTCTAATTAGGCCTGCTATCGAGTAAATGGTCCTTCAAGTGAGTGTACTCAGAACCCCAGATCCAGGGTAACTCTACACTAATAGCCAGACATCAGATCCCTCCCACCCACACACCCAATGTGGGCAACATAAGGGTTCTTGGGATAGTGTTCTCAACATTGAAGCCATGTGAAGTTCTGTGGATCTACCAGTGGAGTCCAGGCAAACAATTCCTGGAGGCCAGACAAATCTAAATACCAAGAAGACAGTATGACAGGCCTGTAGACCACTTAGGCATTCAGAGCACCTGTGCATGCACATTTTGCCCGCAAACAGCTCCAGCACCAGCACCCCTACCTGCACTTAACCTTCACATTGCAAGCTTCTAATGATCTAACACCCTGTCCTTAATGGCACACATCCAAACATGCCCACCATTGCCTCCCGCACTTGTCCACCTGCAGCTGTGACCTTCCTCCATTAGTGATAGCTGAAACACCAGTATCCATGCTCATACTGGTAGACTTCTCTCATCTTCCTTAAGAATACTCCAAACATCAGAGAAAGACGGACCAAATATGAAGTACAGACCCCAGGAACAAACAGTGAAGGTTACAGGTAAGCAGATGGCTAGAGGTCAGCATAAGAACACATCCAACAAATATCAGGACAACATGGTTTCAACAGAAAACTCCAAAATCAATGGACATGCTAACTCATTGGAAACACAGGAAAATGATCTTACTTCTAGGCTTATCCAGATAGTAGAAGCATGTAAAGAAGAAACAAGAAAGATCTCAAAGAAATACAGGGAACTACAGCCAAAAAATAGAGGCACAATTAGTAGCATATAGAAAGGAGATTGAAAAAAAAAAAAACATAGAGGCCATCATGGAAAGACAGGAATACACATTCAAACAGATGAAGGAAATGGTGCAAGACATGAAAACAGAAATAGAATCAATAAAGAAATCACGAAAAGAGAAAACAGTGGAGCTGGAGAATTTAGAAAAAAAAGGTCAGGAACCACAAAAGTAAGCATCAACAATAGAATACAAAAGATGGAAGAGAGAATCTCAGGTGCTGAAAAAACACTTGCAAAAACTGATAAATCTCTCAAAGTAATAGTAGTTAGAAAATAACCAAACACAAAACATCCAAGAAATCAAAGATGCAATCAAAAGACAAAATATAAGAATACTAGGGATAGACAAAAAAAGAAGATTCCAGACTCCAAGATCCAGAAAATAATTTCAAGAAAATGTTCCCAATGTAAAGAAACTTACTTACTGAAAGCCCTAGAAAAAAAAAAAAAAGCAAATACACCTAAGAGGAGCAGACAGCTGGAAATAATCAAACTCAGGGCTGAAATCAATCAGTTAGAAACAAATAAAATGATGCAAAGAATCAATGAAACCAAGAGCTGGTTCTTTGGGAAAATCAACAAGATAGACAAACCTTTAGCCAAACTAACTAAAAGGCAGAGAGCAACTATTTAAATCATCTAAATCAGATTTAAAAAAAAGGGGGACATAACTACAGACACCGAGGAAATCCAAACAATCATTAAGTCGTACTACAAAAGCCTATAGTTCACAAAATTTGAAAATCTAAAAGAAATAGACAATTTTCTAGATAAAGTCCATCTAACAAAATAAAATCAAGATCAGGTAGAAAGATTGAATAGTCCTATATCCCCCAAGGAAATAGAAGGAGTCATCAACAGTCTCTTCAAAAAAAAAAAAAAAAAAAAAAAACCCTGGGCCAGATGGATTCAGTGAAGAATTCTACCAGACCTTCAAAGAAGTGCTAACTCCAATTCTCTCCAAACTATTCCACAAAAGAGAAACAGAAGGAACATTATCAAACTCATTCTATGAAGCCACAGTCACCTAGATACCTAAACCACACAAAGACCCAACAAAAAAAAAGAGAACTTCAGACAAATCTCTCTTATGAACATTGATGCAAAAATACTCAATAAAATCATTGCAAACCGAATCCAAGAACACATCAAAGATATCATTCACCATGACCAAATAGGCTTCATCCAAGGCATGCAAGGGTGGTTCAACATAGGGAAACCCATCAATGTAATCCACCACATAAACAAACTGAAGGAGAAATACCACATGATCATCTCCTTGAATGCTGAAAAAGCATTTGACAAAGTCCAACACCCATTCATGTTTAAAGTCTTGGAGAGATCAGGGATACAAGGCACATACCTAAACATAGTAAAGACAATATATAGCAAGCCTATAGCCAACATCAAACTCAATGGAGAGAAACATAAATAAATCCCACTGAAATCAGGGACAAGACAAGGCTGCCCACTCTCTCCATATCTCTTCAACATAGTACTTGAAATTTTAAGTCCTAGCTAAAGCAATAAGACAACTTATAGGAGATCAAGGGGATACAAATTGCAAAGGAAGAGGTGAAAGTGTCACTATTTGCAGATGATATGATACTATATGTAAGCGACCTCAAAAATTCAACCAGAGAACTCCTTCAGCTGATTAACACATTCAGCAAAGTGGCAGGATACAAAATCAACTCAAATAAATCAGAAGCCCTTCTGGATACCAAAGACAAAAGGGCCAAGAATGAAATCAGGGAAACAACACCCTTCACAATAGCCACGAATAGCATAAAGTACCTTGGGGTGACTCTAACCAAGCAAGTGAAAGACCTGTTTGAAAAAAAAAAAACTTTAAGTCTCTGAAGAAAGAAATTGAAGAAGATATCAGAAGATGGAAATATCTCCTGTGCTCATGGATTGGTAGGATTAATATTGTGAAAATGGCCATCCTGCCGAAAACAATCTACATATTCAACGCAATTCCTATCAAAACACCAACTCAGTTAGAACCTGAAAGAAAGATTCTCAGTGTCATATGGAGAAACAAAAAACCCAGAATCTCCAAAACGATCCTGTACATCAACAGACCATCTGGAGGTATCTCCATCCCTGATCTCAAGCTGTACTAAAGAGCAATAGTAATAAAAACTGCATGGTATTGGTATAGAAACAGAATGAAGGATCAATGGAACCGCATAGAGGACCCAGAAATAAACCCACACACCTATGAATACTTGATTTTTGACAAAGAAGCCAAAACCATTCAATGGAAAAAAGACAGCATCTTCAACAAATGGTGCTGGTTCAACTGGATGTCTACATGCAGAAAAATGCAAGTAGATCCATATTCATCACCCTGCACAAAACTAAAGTCTAAGTGGTTCAAAGACTTCAACATAAAACCAGATACTCTAAATCAGTTAGAAAAAAAGTGGGGAGCAGCCTAGAACTCTTTGGCACAGGAGACAACTTTCTGAACAGAACACCAACAGCACTGACTCTAGGAGCAACATCAATAAATGGAACCTCATGAAACTGAAAAGCTTCTGTAAAGCAAAAGACACTGTTGTCAGAACAAAACGACAGCCTACAGACTGGGAAAAGATCTTCACCAACTCTGTATCTGACTGATATCTATCATATATAAAGAACTAAAGAAGTTAAAAAGCAATAAATCAAGTAATCTAATTAAAAAGTTGGGTACGGAGGTAAACAGAGAATTCTCTGTAGAGGAATATAGAATGGCAGAGAAACACTTAAAGAGATGCACAAAATCCTTATCCATCAGGGAGAGGCAAATCAAAACGACCTTGAGATTTCACCTTACACCCATCAGAATGGCCAAGATGAAAAACTCAAGTGACAACACATGCTGGAGAGGTTGTGGAGAAAGGGGAACCCTCCTCCATTGCTGGTGGGAATGTAAACTGGTACAACCACTTTGGAAGCCAATCTGGTACTTTCTCAGACAATTAGGAATACTGCTTCCTCAAGATCCAGCAATACCACTCCTAGGCATATACCCAAAATTTGCTCAAGTACACAACAAGGACGTCTGTTCAACCATGTTTCTAGCAACTTTATTTGTAATAGCCACAACCTGGAAACAACCATGATGTCCCTCAATGGAAGAATGCATACAGAAATTGTGGTACTTTTTCCACAAAGGATTACTACAATCAAAACCGAGGAAATCATGAAATTTGCAGGAAAATGGTGAGATCTAGAAAAGATCATTCTGAGTGAGGTATCCCAGAAGGAGAAAGACACACATGATATATACTCACTTATATAGACCTATAAGATATGATGAACATAATGAAAGCAATAGAAGATACACACCTAAAGAAGATAAACAGGAAAGAAGACCTGAGGTAAGATGACCAATCCTCACTTAGAAAGAAAAATGGGATTTGCATTGGACATAGGAGAAAACAAGTAACAGGACAGGAGCCTACCGCGAGGATCCCTGAAAGCGTATCAAAGCAGATACTAAGACTCATAAGCAAACCTTCGGCAGAGTGCAGGGAATGATATGAAAGAAGGGGGAGTAAGTATGACATGGAAAGGATAGGAGCTCCACAAGGACCAAATATATCTGGGCACAAGGGTCTTTTCTGAGACTGACACTCCACCATGGACCATGTATGGATATAACCGAGAACCTCTGCTTGGATGAAGCCCGCAGTAGCTCAGGAACCAATTGGTTTCCCATAGTAAGGGAGCAAGGACTATTTCTGACAGGAACTCAATGGCAGGTTCTTTGACCTCCCCACCCCCCAAGGGAGGAGCAGTCCTGCTAGGCCACAGAGGAGGACTTTGCAGCCAGTCCTGAAGATACCTGATAAAACATAGTCAGATGAAAGGGGAGGAGGTCCTCCCCAATCAGTGGACTTGGAAAGGGGCAGGGAGGAGATGAGGGAGGTAGGGAGGGATTGGGAGGGAATGTAGGAGTGAGATACAGCTGGGATACAGAGTTAATAAAATGTAACTAATAATAAAAAATAAACAAATTAAAGAATGAGAAAAAAAAGAAAGAAAGATGTCCATAAATATACAAGAGGCCTATAGAATACCAAATAGACTAGGCCAGAAAAGAAACTCCTCATGTCACATAATAGTCAAAACACTAACTCTACAGAACAAAGAAAAAAATTTAAAAGCAGCAAGGGGAAAAGGCAAAGTAACATGTAATGGTAGGCCTACCAGAATCACACCAGAATTTTCAACAGAAACTATGAAATCCAGAAGGGCCTGGGCAGATGTCATGCAGAGTCTAAGAGACCAGAGATGCCAATCCAGACTATTATACCAAGCAAAGCTTTCAATTAACATAGATAGAGAAAACAAAATATTCCATGACAAAACTAAACTTAAACAATATCTACACAGTAACCCAGCCCTACAGAAGTGAATAGAAGGAAAATTCCAATCCAACAAACTCAGCTACACTCAAGAAAACACAGGAGATAGATAACTTCATAGCAAAAAATTAAAAGAAAAGAATCATAAAAACAGTAAGAATCCCAACCCCACAATAAAAAGATCTAACATTCATTGGTCACTATTATCTATCAACATCAATAGATTCAAATCTCTAATGAAAGACACAGAGTAACAGAATGGTTTCAGAAACACGATCCAACTTGCAGCCAAGAAGCACACTTCAGCCACAAAGATAAACAGTACTTCAGAATAAAGTGCTGGAAAAATATTTTCCAAGCAAGTAGACCCAGAAAACAAGCTGGGGTAGCTATCCTAATAGCTAATAAAATAGACTTTCAACCAAAATTAATCTAAAAAGATGAGGGGGGGGCACTTCATTCTCATCAAAGAAAAAAATGCACCAGGAGGACATGATAATTCTAAATATCCATGCTCCAAATACAAGAGCACATGCATATATATATATAAACATTATCAAATCTTAAATCATACAATGATCCCAACACCTTCACCAAGTGGGAGACTTCACCAAAGGACAGACAATCTAGACAGAAGCTAAATAGAGAACTAATGACACCTAAAAAAGTCCTAAATGAAATGGAGTAATAGATGTCAACAGAACTTTTCATCAAATGCAAAACAATATACCTTCTTTTCAGCATCTCAAAGAAAAGCCTCAAATATTGACGATATAGTCAGGTACAAAGCACACCTCAACAGATACAAGAGATTGAAATAATCTCTTGTATCCTATCAGAACTACATGGCCTAACACTAGACATCAACAACATCAAACATAACAAAAAGCCTACATACACATGGAAACTAAACAATTCTCTACTCAAGGACAGCTTGATGTGGGAAGAAATTAGAGACTTCCTAAAATTCACTGAAAATGAAGGCACAACTTAGCCAAACTTATGGAACACTACGAAAGCAAGAAAGTCCATAGCACTAAGTGCCTTCAAGAAGAAATTTGAAACATCGCGGCAGGGCAGAAATCAAAACATTAGAAACAAACAAAAAAAACTATTCAAAGAATCAATGAAACCAAGAACTGGTTATTTGAGAAAATCAACAAGATAGACAAACCCTTAGCCAAACTAACTAAAAGGCAGAGAGAAACTAGCAAAATCAGAAAAGAAAAGGGGGACATAACAACAGACACTGAGGAAATCCAAACAGTCAAAACTCTATATGCCACAAAATTTGAAAATCTAAATGAAATGGACAATTTTCTTGATAGATTTCACTTACCAAAATTAAATTAAGATCAGGTAAATAGATTGAATAATTCTATATCCCCCAAGATAAGAGAAACAGTCATCAAAATCTCCCTTCCAAAAATCGCCCAGGGCCAGATAGCTTCAGTGCAGAATTCTACCAGACCTTCAATGAAGAGCTAACTCCAATTCTCTCCAAACTATTCCAGAAAATAGAAACAGAAGGATGATTACAAAATACATTCTGTGAAGCCACAGTCACCTTAATACCTAAATCACACAAAGACCCAACAACAACAAAAAAAAGAGAACTTCAGGCTTATCTTTCTCAAGAATGTTAATATAAAAATGCATACCAAAATACTTGCAAACTGAATCCAAGAGCACATAAAAAATATCATCCACCATGACCAAGTAGGCTTCATACCAGACATGCAGGAGTGGTTAAATATACAGAAATACATCAAATTAATCCACCGTATAAACAAACTGAAGTATAAAAACCAAACGATCATCTCCTTAGATACTGAATTTTTTAAAATGCTGACAAAATCCAAAACCCATTCATGTTAAAAATCTTAGAGAGATCAGCAATACAAGGCAAATACTAAAATATACTAAATACAATATACAGCAAGCCTATAACCAACATTAAACTAAATAGAGAGAAACTTAAATCAATCTCACTGAAATCAGGGACAAGGCAAGGCTGCCCACTCTCTTTGTATCTCTTCATCATAGTACTTGAAGTCTTATCTAGAGCAATAATAAAACTACAGGTGATGAAGGGAATACAAATAGGAAAGGAAGAAGTCAGAGTATCATTATTTGCAGATGATATGATAGTATACATGAGCAACACCAAAAATTCAACCAGAGAACTTTTTCAGCTGATAAAAATCTTTAGCAAGAGGCTGGATACGATATTAACTCAAAAAAGTCAGGAGCACTCCTTTATATGAAAGACAAAAGTGATTAAAAGAAAATTAGAGTAACTACATGTTTCACAATAGCCACTAATAACATAAAGTACCTTGTTGTGACTCTAAACCAAGCAAGTGAAAGAACTGTTTGAAAAAAAATTAATTTCTCTGAAGAAAGAAATTGAAGAAGAAATCAAAAGATAGAAAGATCTCCCATGGTCATGGCTGGGCAAGATTAACATAGTTAAAATGGACATGCTGCCAAAAGCAATCTACAGATTCAATGAAATTTCAATCAAAATACCAATGCAATTCTTTACAGAACTTGAAAGAACAATTATCAATTTCATACGGAAAAACAACAACAAAAAAAAACCAGAATTGCTGAAACAATCCTGTACAAGAACAGATCATCTGTAGATTTCTCCATCCCTGATCTCAAGCTGTACTACAGAGCACTAGTAATAAAAAATGCATTGTACTGGCATAGAAAGAGAATTGTGGATCAATGAAATCAAATAGAAGACCCAGAAATAAACTCACTCACTTAAGAATACTTGATTTTTGACAAAGAAGACAAAACCACACAGTGGAAAAAAGACAGCATCTTCAACAAATGGTGATGGTCTAACTGGATGTCTACCTGGATGCATACAAAAATGCAAATAGATCCATACTTATCACCCTGCACAAAACTAAAGTCCAAGTGGATCAAAGACCTCAACATAAAATCAGACACTAAATCTGTTAGGAAAAAAAAAGTGGGAAAAAGCCATGAACTCACTGGCACATGAGGCAACTTCCTAAACAGAACACCAACAGCACAGGCTCTAAGAGCAACAATCAATAAATGGGACTTCATGAAACTGAAAACTTCTGTAAAGCAAAGGACACTGTCATCAGAACAAAACAACAACCTACAGACTGGAAAAGGATCTTCACCATCCCTGTATGTGACAGAGGGCTATTATCCAGAATATATAAAGAACTAAAGAAATTAAAAAGCAACAAATCAAGTAATCCAATTAAAATATAGGGTACAGAAATAAACAGAGAATTCTAAGCAGAGGACTATCAAATGGTGGAGCAATACTTCTAAAAAAATGCTTAAAGTCCTTAGTAATCAGGAACATGCCAATCAAAACGACCCTGAGATTTCATCTGACACCCAACCATATGGCTAAAATAAAAAAAAAACTCAAGTGACAATACATGCTGGAGAGGATGTGGAGCAAGGCAAACCCTCCTCCATTGCTGGTGGGAATGTAAACTTGTACAACCACTTTGGATATCAATCTGGTGCTTTCTCAGACAATTAGGAATAGTGCTTCTTCAAGACCCAGCTATAACACTTCTAGGCATCTATCCAAAATATACTCAAGTACACAACCAGGACTCAACTGTGTTTGCTCAACTGTGTTCATAGCAGCTTTATTTGTAATAGCCAGAACCTGGAAACAACCCAGATGTCCATCAACAGAAGAATGGATACAGAAATTGTGGTACATTTACACAACAAACTACTACTCAGCTATTAAAAACAAGGAAATCAGGAAATTTGCAGGCATATGGTGTGATCTAGGAAAGATCTTCCTGAGTAAGGTATTCCAGAAACTGAAAAACATATATCATATATACTCACTTATAAGTGTGTATTAGACATGTAATATTGGATAAACATACTAAAATCTGTACACTTAAAGAAGGTAAGCAAGGAGAATACTGGGTAAGATGATCAATCCTTACTCAGAAAGGCAGATGGGGTGGACATCGGAAGAGGGAGAAAACAGAGAACAGAGAACAGGACACAAGCTTACCACAAAGGACTACTCAAAGACTCTGCTCAGCAGAGTATCGAAGTATATGCTGAGGTTCATAACTAAACATTGGTCATAGTGCCGAGAATCTTATGAAAGAAGGAGGAGATATAAAGACCCGGAGGGGACTGGAGCTCCGAACCAAAAAATCTGGGCACAGTGGTCTTTTCTGAGACTGATACTCCAACAAAGACCATGCATGGAGGGAACCTACAACCCCTGCAGAAATACACCACATGACACCTCAGTCTCCAATTGGCTTCCCTATTAAGGGGAACAGGGATTGTTTCTGACATGAACTCAGTGGCTGACTCTTTGATCATCTTCCCTTGATAGGGGAGCAGCCTTACCAGGCCACAGTGAAGCCTGCCCTGATTAGACCTGATAGGCTAGGGTCAGATGAAAATGGAGGAAGACCTTCTTCATCAGTGGCCTTTGAAAGGTGAACGGGGGGATTTGAAGGAGCGAGGGTGGGATTGGGAGTGGAAGAGGGAGAGGGCTACATCTGGGGTGCAAAGTGAATAAAACATAACTAATATAAAAATATTTTTTTCAAAAATGAAAAAAGAAAAAGTATTCCTGTTTAATAACTTGGTGTAAATTAAAGGCAAATATGTTGAACAAGCCAATTTTAGAGACTACAGTGAAAATTTATTTAGACATAAGACAACTTCTTGAAAATCAAGTTAGTGTCCTTACAGACAAAATCTTGTCTCTTACCCATTTGGACTTCAGCTACAGTGCTTTCCTTGACAAAAATGTTAAATATAAATGCCATCCTAAACACTAAGTGTAAACTCCTGGAAAAAAAAAACTGTTTTGTATGAACCTTTCTTGTGACTTCTTCATTCTGTACACTGACCCTCTCACAGCACATGGGACAGAGCCTGCATCCAGTGAACTTTTGCTCAGTGAAGCCAAGACTGGGAAGAATCAGTTTCGATTTCCTCAACAGAATCCAGTCCTTATAATTCTATTGTTAACTCTGGATTCTTCATTTTAGATCTATGCAACTTTTCTGATACACTTGGAGGATAGAAGTATGGTGAAAAGGAGAGGGATATGTCCATGTGGAAAAGTTAAGCCAATACTTCCATGACAGTGTAGCTCCCTTCTGCCAATGAGAAGGCAACACATCCATGCAGCACACTAATTGCAGCCAATTGGATTTCTTCTTTGTAAATACTTGAGCCAGGGCCTTATTGAGAGAGATCTGGCAAGGAAATCTATTAGAGGCAAGGTGTTCTCTGCATATCAATTCATTCGAGGTACTATAGGAAGCATATTACATGTCATACTTTCTTAAGAGAAATGAAATTCAAAATGGCGCTCTGTGTAGGTTTAGGGATCTAATTCTTGCTGGAAATTATTGGAAAATTATTAATCAGTATATAAAGGCAATGCCTTGAACAAGGTGAAATACTTTTACATGGGTCACACTTCTGCCAACATAAAGCCAGTTATCTGGGTTACAATGAAAATTTAAATAATTGTTCCCTTTTAGAAGAACTCTATATGCCATGTTTTAAGGTCCCCGGATGTTTCTTGTTATGGAGAATACTTACAGCATTTAATAATTCTTTAAGAAGCTGACCTGACACTTACACTAGTTTCTGACAACTGGTTCTATGACTCTAAGTAAGTAACTTAGTTTCTATGGTCTTCAAATCTCTATACAGAAAATGGTAATACTAATAGCACCCTATCTCTCCATGCTTCTGAAAACATTAAATGAGTTGGTACATAAAATCCCTGACTCATGACATATATTTGATACTTGTTTATTATTATTTTAGCAGTTATTGTCATTATCTTTTGTGGATATCATCAGGTCCTCTCTTGATATATTAAAGTAGTATGGGGTCAAGAAGTTATCTAAATCCCTGGAAGTGGTTTAAAAGCAGATCCAAGAAAAATAAGGAGCAATTTTCTGAGGTGTCTGTTTTTCTGGGGTTTAGTTCACCATCATTCCTGGCAATGAATTAAAAAAATGTTCTGAATAAAAGTGTTTTGCATATTAATTGATAGAAAGGCTGATGCCTGATGCTTCTAGGTTCCAATGGATGCTCGAATGTTGTCATCACACTGGCTCTAGCTCACTATTTTTGCAGAAGCCACATTTTTTCTGCTTCACTAACTCGTATTTTTTTTCCATGGAAAGAAATAATCAAGGGAGATCCAAGATGGCAGAGACCAGTACGCAGGGTATCTGAGGGGCACAGAATCTGAAACTCGGAAATTGTTGAGTGGGGGGCAGCTGAAGCCAGAACTTCCATATTGAGGCTTCCTTGGCAAGAGGGGACAACCCTGGAGCTGAGACCATCTGGTTCTAGGTCACCCACAGACATCTCCGGGAACTGAGATTGGTGAATATTGAACCCTGCTGCACTTCCCCTTAACAGGTCTCTCTCTTCCTTCCTTGGCAGAGGTGTGCCCGCAGTGCCCTCTACTCCAAGCACAGTAAAAGGTGTGAGTTACCTTGCTCAGTAACTCACACAGCAAAGACTGGCTTCCCAGTTCCCCTATGGCAGGTAGCTGTATGGGCTTCCCAGGACCTTTCAGGTCTGTGGGCTGCTGTACAGGCTTCCCAGGGCCTCCAATGGAGCGACTGTACCAGCCTCTGAGGCCTGCAGGGGTGGCAGCTATTCTTACCAGGAGCCTCCATGCTCCATGACTGAGACAACAGAAGTGGCTACCATAAGTACAGGTCTCCCTGCCAGGCAGACAAACAGTAGACACCCTTGACCTGACATATCTCCTACACTCTCATTTGCCCCATGCAGCCCCAAATTTGAGACTAGAGAACAGGGAGAAATGGTAGGCTTACTTATTAGGCCTGCAACGTGTGTGTACACCTTCAAGTGAGTGCTTATAGAGCCCCAGATCCAGGGTCCCTCTATGCAAGCAGCCAGACATCAGATCCCTCCCATGCATACACCCAGTGTGAGCAACATGGGGATTCTTGGGACAGATTTTTCAACATTGAAACCTCTGTTCTGTGGGTCTACCAGTGGAGTCCAGGCAAACAATTCCAGGAGCCTGGACATATCTGAATACCAGGAGGACACTATGACAAGCTTGTAGGCCACTGAAGTATCCAAGGAACATGCACGCACATGTGCATTGTGCCCAGAAACAGTGCCAGCACCTTCACCCTCTCCTGAGCTTAAGCCCCACATTCTAAGCATCTACAAGCTCTAGCACCCTGTCCTTCAAGGTGTATTTCCACGCACACATCCATGCTTGCTTGCCTGCACTTGTACACCTGTGCTTGTGACTTTCTTTCCTTAGTGACAGCTGAAACACCAACACACACACTCAAACCAGTGGACCTCTCTCATCTTCCTGAAGAATACTCCAGACACCAGAGACAGATGGATCAAGTTCGAATTACAGACTCCAGGATCAAACAGCAAAAGTTACAGATAAGCAGATGGCTAGAGGTCTGCTTAAGAACACATACTCCAAAAATCAGGGCATCATGGTTTCACCAGCAAACCACAAAACCAATGGATATTTTAACTCATCAGAAACACAGGAAAATAATTTTAAAGCTATGCTTATCCAGTTATTAGAGACATATAAGAGGAAATGAACAAATCCCTCAAAGAAGTAACCACACAAACAGGCGAATAAAGAGGAAATGAACAAAGCTTTCAAAGAAATGCAGGCAACTACAGCCAAACAAATAGAGGAAACAAGTAGGGGCAAAATTAGTGGCATATAGAAAGAAAATGAACAGAAAATAGAGGACATCATGGAAAGACAGGAATCTACATTCAAACAGATGAAGGAAATGTTGCAAGGCAAGAAAAAAGAATTAGAATTAATAAAGAAAACTAAAACAGAGAAAAGCCTGGAGCTGGAGAATTTTGGCGAAAGATCAGGAACCACAAAGGTAAGCATCTCCAGTAGAATACAAGAGATGGAAGAGAAAATCTCAGGTGCTGAAGATACACTTGCAGAAATTGATACATATCTCAAAGAAAAAGTAAAATTGGAAAAGTTCCAAACACAAAACATCCAAGAAACCAAGGATGCCATGAAAAGATGAAACCTAAGAATAATAAGAATCGATGAAAAGGAAGATTCTCGGCTACAAGTTCCAGAAAATATTTTCAAGAAAAACATAGAAGAAAATTTTCCCAACTTAAAGAAAGCGATGTCCATAAACATAGAAGAGGCCTACAGAACAACAAATAGAGTAAACCAGAAAAGAAACTCCTCACTTCACATAATAGTCAAAACACTAAATCCACAGGATAAAGAAAAAATATTAAAATCAGCAAGGGAAAAGGCCAAGTAACATACAAAGGTAGACCTATCAGAATCAGACTAGACTTCTCAACAGAATCTATGAAAGTCAGAAGGGCCTGGGCAGATGTCATGCAGACTCTAAGGGACCACTGATGTCAACCTAGACTACTACACCCAGAGAAGCTTTGAATCAACATAGATGGAGAATACAAAATATTCTAAGACAAAACTAAATTTAAACAATATCTACACAGCAAACCATCCCTACAGAAGATACTAGAAGGAAAACTCCAATCCAACGAAAACAAGTACACCCAAGGAAACAAAGGATATAGATAACTTCACAACTAGAAATTAAAAGAAAAGAAGCACAGAAACACAGTAACACCACCAACTCTACAATAAAAGGAAATAACATTCATTGGTCACTATTATCTATCAACATCAATAGACTCAACTCTCCAATAATAAGGCACAGACTAACAAAATGGTTGCAGAAACAGGATCCAACATTCTGCTGCATCCAAGAAACACACCTGTGCCACAAAGATAAACACTACTTAGAGTAAAGGGCCAGAAAAATGTTTTTGAAGCAAATGGACCCAATGCAGCTAATGCTAATGAGACCTAATTGCCAGTGCAGATGGAAGAGAAGGAGGACCTCCCCTATCAGTGGATTTGGAGAAGGAAATGGGAGATGAGGGAGGGAGGATGGGATTGGGATGGAATGTGGGAGGGGGCTACAGCTGGGATACAAAGTGAATAAACTGTAATTAACATAAAAATTAAAATTAAAAAATAAAATAACAGCAAGTAGTATTAAAGTATACAAGCGAGTGCTTAATTATGTAAGAGAGGCTAAGAAGCAGGGGACTATTCAATAGTTACATATTTGTTCTCTATCTACCAGCCCGGACTTATCCTGTTCCATTGTTTTCTCTCTGTGTGCTCTGTCCACACCAGGACCTTAATTATATTTCTTGAATCTGCAAGTTATTTTATGCTTTAGAATATTTACATTTGGTGTTCCTTCCGCTCAGAATAGTCCTTCTAAGACCTGGATAGAGTTAGTGGTTTTCTCCCACTCCTTCTTTAAATTTCCTATCAGCTAAATATGTCCTGACTACCTCATCTAGATTGACTTCTCTATACATAGCATCACCTACCACCACTTAGTATAAGTTTTGAAGTCATTATGGTAATCAGCTAGCAAACTAGTCATTATTAAATATTTTGTTTATTTCTGTGTTTTGTGTGTCTGTCTTGAAATTCTGTGCCTGTCCCAAATTAAGTTCTCAAAATATATTAGAAAAAATGGATTTGGAATTTTCAATACCTACCTAGTCAGTGGATGGAGAGTCATTCTAATTTGATAGATAGGAAACTGAAGAAAGTCTAAAACATGCTCACAAACTCACTAATTACAGTAAGAGTTAATATCTTCTGTTTTGAATCTGATTTGGTTACTACTTGAAACAAGGCAGCATGGCATAGGCACCAACAAGTGTTATTCAGGGTACAGTAGTAGCTTTCAGAATAGAGGGAATAACTTCCACATTTGAGCCACAAAATGTAGTATATTGTTGGCTGCCTTGGCTGTTAACTTTCTTTCAAAGCACTAAAATGCCTTATAAGAAGTCACAGTACTCCTAGGTCCCCAGTCTGGAGAGCACACGACAGAAAGGTCATGTGGAGGCTCTTTTCCCCCATTACTTTTTCTTGTCCTCCCATGTCCATGTTTGTTAGTTAATTGCCTCTGGAGAGAGAGAAATGATTGCTATACAAGATCTATAAGGTTCATTTCACATGCATGAATCCTCTGATAGTCTTTCTATTGGGAAGTAGGATCTAATGTATACAAATCCTTCCACTGAGTATGACTACTTGACTTAGAGCAGAAAGAAGAGTAAAATGTGGGCGTGCACAGGTCAGTAAATGATTCCTCCTCCTTGTTGTCAAGACCCCGCCAGTAATAAAACTTTCCTGAATGAAGTCCCAGACATGGGCAGACAAAAGCCATTCCTACAGTGGCCTGCCCAGATTACTGATCCACAAATTCCATGAACATAAGTCAGTTTTTGGTTTTAATATACTAGTTTGGTAAGGGTGAATTTTATGCAGGAAGGGTAGTCAAAAGAGCAGCCATGAAATCCGTGGTATTTCAGAGACACAAAGTTCTGAAGTTTAAGCTGTGAGAGAAAACAAACCTCTTGATTGTCAAAACTTCCCTCAGCCTTTCACACAGAAGGGAGTGCATCTTTCATCTTAGCTTCTTTGACTGTGTGGAAGCTACTCTGTGTTGGTCCCTTGTGCACATATTAACTTACATTCTCCCTCACTTTCTAAAATATCTTGCCTATAGTATTCGTACACTCAGGGTCTTATGTTGAAAGTTCAGTGAATACATTTTGGGTGATTAAGTGAACATTTTCCTTTGCAAATGCTAAGTAATACTATGCCTGGCCCTGCTTAGCTCCTGAGGTAAAACAGTGTCAGGCACATTTAGGGTGGCATAACCACAAACAAAATGGATGTTTATAATGATCATTTTTATCTGGTCTGGCTTTGGTCTCCTCTAAATGCCAGACTTCAGTGTGTTCCGGGTCAGCACCAACCTCTTCTAACAAATATGGAATATAGATGAAGGTCTGAGCCATCTGTGCTGTTCTGTTTGATTTAAGGTCATCAGTGGCTTTGCCATACAGATTTCACCACCAGCATTTCATACATTTATTACCTGCAGTTCTACTTCCTGCAGAAGTAAACACACAGAGGGACAGGCACAGTAATGAGGAAGCCAAGGCTATAGCTAAAAACAACAATAGCCACAAACCACAAATGCATCTAATGATAAATGAAAATTTGCTTTGTTCAAGGCAGTGTGGTACTGTTTTATATACATGATTTTCCTAAATCCTCACCAAGAATCCTGAAAAACAGGTGCTATTTATTACCACTTACAGATAAAGAAATTGAGGTTCAGAGAAGGTAAACACCAAAATTTCCATTGGCTGCAGATTAGGAGGCTCAGGTGTATCTATGAAACTCTACAGATCATCTATTGACAGGTATCCCCATGGATGTGCTGGCTTTCTCAGGATTTTGTAGACCACTTATCTTTAATGGCAAAATCAAAATAACACAGGCTTTGAATTCAGAGGCGTTCCAGTCCTTGCCTTCACTGAATTAGTGGCTAAAGGTGTGTGTGTGGAGGAGGCTTGATGGGTAGGTTGAAGTAGTATTTTCTTTTTAGTGATATTCTATCCCCTCAGAAAGTGGATAGTTTGAAAGCGACTTAGTCATTTCATGGTATCAAGGGTAGGGGGAGGAAGTGTGCATAATAAATTCAGACATTTTCCTCTTCATTTTCTGACCTACCTTCCCATTATGCTCTGAATATTGAGATTCAGACTTCATTTACTCCACTGTGTTACTACAACTATCAAAGAAAAAAAAACTTTCTTCTGAATCCCTCTGAAAGCCTTCTGGAAAGGATTAGAGTATCCTCCAGAGGCTGGCAGAAGTATTAGAACACTTCAGACAGGGGGCTTTTTGAGTGGCAGTTAGAAGTACACATTGGACAAACAGAACTCCCCCCCCCAAGTTTTTGTGCTCTAGCAAAGAAGTACTAGATGAAGATGGTGATTAATGCCAACTCATTCACCACACTGCTGACATAGATGCAGATGAGGAATACACTAAGCCTGACAAACCCAAGAAACTAAGAATTTTGTTTAACTGTTTAGAAGTAATTCTAATTACAGGCATTTATGTGAGCTGTTTACAATTTATGCCTAATTGCCACCCAGCACAATAACAGTTATGCATATCATTAAATATGTGTCAGATTAATTTTGTTGTAAATTTTTAGTATAGCAGCAAACCCTATGTGTGTATGCACTGTCTTTATAATTTGTTACTCAGATTGTTCACAATTTAGGAATAAATGAGACAGAAAACTGGCCGGAGGGGCCAGGACTGGGAAAGGTGCAGAGGCAGAGGCGGCTGCCTTGGGTTGAATATTTACAATGGGTAGTGCACGAAGTGGATAAACAACAAATGCATAAATCCCAGAAGCTCAGCTTCACTGGAGCCCTGCAGGCAGCTCCCCAATCTTTTATTCATTTCCTGTTGATTCTTTGGATGTATTCACGCCCACAGCATGTCCCAACGCTTTTCTCATTTCCTTGGTCTCTAAACATACCTCTTCTCTCTAGACACTAGTTCAGTGAGTTAAGTGTAACCTCATTCCAGCTTTTGGGTAGTATATCTGGCTAACAATTTTCCAATATGAGTTCTAATTTTGTTTTAAGTTTCAGTTCTTTTTTCCTGTATGTCTCAGACCTGTAAGTAGTAAAGGTACATTTTCATTCACCTCCCACTTTCCCAGCTGCTGGTTTCTTGTTCCAGTATTACACTGTGCCTTCAATTCTTTTCTAGAATTGTTTTCATGCACATAATAAGCATTCTACAAATCTTTGTTGAAGTTTCTTTTTGATATTCACAGGACACAATTGGATTATACACATACACACACACATACATCACATACAATATGTACATATATACTACAGACAGACAGACAAAGCACCCACCCACACTAATACACACACACACACACACATACACACACACACACACACACACACACACATAACCAACACATAATACACACACAATCAACAGAGAGAGAGGGAGAGAGAGAGAGAGAGAGAGAGAGAGAGAGAGAGAGAGAGTTCCCTGGAATTATTTAAACTATCCCATTTTCTCTTCATTATCTATTAACATTGTACTTACTATGCATCTTCCATATCCAATTGTATTCAAAACTCATTTAATGCAAGGGAATTCTATAGGTTTAAAAATTGTTTCTTAGCCCAAATTAAAGCACTCAATAAATACTCAAATATTTTCAATCATGGTTCCTCTCTAAATTATTTCCTTGTGTAGGGATAAAAATGCCTCACTTTTATTTTCCAACACAATGTTAGAGACCCCAGGAAAAGTAGAAAGCAGATAATTGAAAGACATATAGCTTGCTGATAATTAAGGAAACTGAACTTTTATTTCAAGGCCTGCCACTGATTAGCCTAACAACTATGGCAATTGGCTTCCTCTTCCTGAGGCCCAATAACCTTATATGAAAAGTGAAGATATGATAAAGCCCATCCTACAAGATTGCTATGAAGACAAATTATCATGCAGATGTGAAGGGTCTGGTACACAGTAGTAATAATTCTTCCCAGGCAGAAACATTCAGGTGCTGTAGCTCACTCACACAGAAACTTTGTTCCACCTACTGCAGTAATATTGCACAATTTAAATTACTTCAAGCCTTACTTATTCACTACATTCGTCTCTCATTCTTAGCTCTATATCAGTAGTTTTCATTCCTATGAGACTTAAGACTGACTCTTAATAACAAATAATTTGTGACTCACCAATCTTTCACTATCTTCAAATGAAGTTCGTAGATAATATACCCTACCTACATACTTCATTTAAATAAAACCAATACAGTGAACTAGCAGAAATATAAAAGAGGAATGAAAGAAAAATAATTTACAGTAAAATGATACATATTTCAATTTACAAATTCAAGAACATGACCACATCAGACAGGATAATTAAATACATGTTTGAGCCAACTTTATATATATATATATATATATATATATATAT
>NW_026594184.1:1752592-1768340 GCF_907164565.1 Psammomys obesus | reverse complement strand
TATATATATATATATATATATATATATATATATATATATATATATATATATAATAATTGGCACTTTATTCACTTTGTATCCCCCCATAAACCCCTCCCTCCTCTTCTCCCAGTCCCATCCTCCCTACCCTTTCTTCATGCATGCCCCTCCCCAAGTCCGCTGATAGGGGAGGTCCTCCTCTCCTTCCCTCTGATCTTAGTCTACCAGATCACATCAAGAGTGGCTGCATTGTCATCTTCTGTGACCTGGTAAGACTGCTCTCCCCTCAGGGGGAGGTGATCAAAGAGCATGCCTATCAGATTGTGTCAGAGGCAGTCCCTCTTCCCATTACTATGTAAACCACTTGGACACTAAACTGCCATGGATTACATCTGAATAGGGGTTCTAGTTTATCTCCATGCCTGGTACTTGGTTGGAGTATGGGTCTTTGGGAAGACCCCTGTGTTCAAATCTTGTAGTTCTTTTGCTCTCCTTGTGGGGTACCTGTCCTCTCCATAACCTACTATTTCCCACTTCTTACATAAGATTCCATGCACTCTGCCCAACAGTTGTTCATAAAGTCTCAGCCTCTTTGATAGTCTGCAGGGCAGAGCCTTTCAGAGGCCCTCTGTGGCAGGTTCCTAGGTTGTTTCCTGCTTTCTTCTTCTTCTGATGTCCATCCTCTTTGCCTTTCAGGATGGGGATTGAGCTTTTTAGTCAGAGTCCTCTCTCTTGATTAGTTTCTTTAGATGGACAGATTTTAGGTTTATCCTATAAGTCTATATGAGTGAATATATACCGTGTGTGTCTTTCTGCTTCTGGGACAGCTCACTCAGGATGATCCTTTCCAGGTCCCACCATTTACCTGCAAATTTCATGATTTTCTTACTTTTCATTGCAGAGTAATACTCCAATACCACAATTTCTGCATCCACTCTTCAGTTGAGGGGCATCTGGGCTGTTTCAAGCTTTTGGCTATTACAAATAAGGCTGATACAAACATGGTTGAGCAAATGTCCTTATTGTGTACTTGAGTCTCTTTTGGATATATGCCTAGGAGTGGTATGGCTGGATCTTGAGGAAGCACTATTCCTAGTTGTCTGAGAGGGCATCAAATTGATTTCCAGAGTGGTTGTACAAGTTTACATTCCCACCAGCAGTGGAGGAGGGTTCCCCTTTCTCCACAACCTCTCCAACATGTATTGTCACTTGAGTTTTTCATCTTGGCCATTCTGATAGGTGTAAGGTGAAATCTCAGGGTTGTTTTGATTTGCATTTCCCTAATGGCTAATGAGGTTGAGCATTTCTTCAAGTGTTTCTCTGCCATTCGATATTCCTTTAGAGAGAATTCTCTGTTTAGCTCTGTTCCCCATTTTTTAATTGAATTACTTGGTTTGCTGCTTTTCAGCTTATTTAGTTCTTTATATATACTGGATATGAGTCCTCTGTCAGATAAAGGGCTAGTGAAGATTCTTTCCCAATCTGTAGGCAGTCACTTTGTTTTGAGGACGGTGTCCTTTGCTTTACAGAAGCTTTTCAGTTTCATGAGGTCCCATTTATTGATTGTTGCTCTTAGAGTCTGTGCTGTTGGTGTTCTGTTCAGGAAGTTGTCCCCTGTGCCAATGGGTTCTAGGGTATTCCCCACATTTTTTTTCTAGCCTATTTAATGTGTCTGGTTTTATGTTGAGGTCTTTGATCCACTTGGACTTCAGTTTTGTGCAGGGTGATGAGTAGGGATCTATTTTCATTTTTCTACATGTAGACATCCAGTTGGACCAGCAATATTTGTTGAAGATGCTACCTTTTTTCCACTATATGGTTTTGGCATCTTTGTCAAAAATCAGGTGTGCATAAGTGTGTGGGTTTATTCCTGGGTCTTCTATTCAGTTCCATTGATCCACCATTTTGTTTCTATGCCAGTAACATGCAGTTTTTATTACTGTTGCTCTATAGTACAGCTTAAGATCAGGGATGGAGATACCCCCAGAACATCTTTTATTGTAGAGGATTGTTTTAGCAATTCTGGGTTTCTTGTTATTCCATATGAAGTTAAGAATTTTTCTTTCCAGGTCTGTAAAGAATTGTGTTGGCAATTTGATGGGAATTGCATTGAATCTGTAGATTGCTTTTGGTAAGATGGCCATTTTTACTATGTTAATCCTGCCAAGCCATGAGCATGGGAGATCTTTCCATCTTCTCATATCTTCTTCTAATTCTTTCTTCAGAGACTTGAAATTTTTTTCATACTAGTCTTTGACTTGCTTGGTTAGGGTTACACCAAGGTACTTTATGTCACTTGTGGCTATTGTGAAGGGTGTTGTTTCCCCAATTTCTTTCTCAGCCCTTTGTCTTTTGTATATAGGAGTGCTACTCATTTTTTTGAGTTAATTTTGTATCCGGGCACTTTGCTGAAGGTATTTATCAGCTGTAGGAATATCCTAGTAGAGTTTTTGGGATCGCTCACATATACTAACATATCATCTGCAAATAGTGATAATTTGATAATTTGGCAGCCTTGTCATGTCCCTGATTTCAGTGGGATTGCTTTAAGTTTCTCTCCGTTCAGTTTGATGTTGGCTATAGGCTTTCTGTATATCGCCTTTACTATGTTTAGATATGTGCCTTGTATCCCTGATCTCTCCAGTACTTTAAACATGAATGGAGGTTGGATTTTGTCAAATGCTTTTTCAGAATCTAGGGAGATTATCATGTGTTTTTTTTTTCTTTCAGTTTGTTAATATGGTGGATCACATTGATAGATTTCTGTATATTGAACCACCCCTGCAGATCTGGGATGACGCCCACTTGGTCATAGTGGATAATATCTTTGATGTGTTCTTGGATTCGGTTTGCAAGTATTTGGTTGAGTATTTTTGCATCAATGTTCATAAGAGAGATTGGCCTGAAATTCTCTTTCTTTGTTGAGTCTTTGTGAGGTTTAGGTACCAAGGTGACTGTGGCTTCATAGAATGAGTTTGTTAATGTTCCTTCTGTTTCTATTTTGTGGAATAGTTTGAAGAGAATTGGAGTTAGCTCTTCTTTGAAGGTCTGGTAGAATTCTGTGCTGAAGCCATCTGGTCCTGGGCTTTTTTTTGGATGGGAGACTTTTGATGACTGCTTCTATTTCTTTGGGGGATATAGGACTATTTAGTTGATTTACCTGGTCCTGATTCAGCTTTGGTGAGTCAAATCGATCAAGAAAATTGTCCATTTCATTTAGATTTTCAAATTTTGTGGCATATAGACTTTTGAAGTAAGTCCTGATGATTGTTTGTATTTCCTCGGTGTTTGTAGTTATGTCCCCCTTTTCATTTCTGATTTTGTTGATTTGGGTGGTGTCTCTCTGCCTTTTAGTTAGCTTGGCTATGGGTTTGTCTATCTTGTTGATTTTCTCAAAGAACCAGCTCTTGGTTTCATTGATTCTTTGAATTGTTTTATTTGTTTCTAATTGATTGATTTCAGCCCTGAGTTTGATTATTTCCAGCAGTCTACTCCTTTTCTGTGTGTCTGCTTCTTCTTTTTCTAGGGTTTTTAAGTGGGCCATTAAGTTACTTGAATGAGCTGTCTCGAATTTCTTCTTGAAAGCACTTAGTGCTATGAACTTTCCTCTTAGCACTGCTTTCATTGTGTCCCACAAGTGTGGGTATGTTGTGTCTTCATTTTCATTGAGTTCTAGGAAGACTTTAATTTCTTCCCTGACCTAGCTGTTATTTAGTAACAAGTTATTCAGTTTCCATGTGTATGTAGGCTTTTTGCTATTTCTGTTGTTGTTGAGGTCCAGCTTTATTCCATGGTGCTCAGACAGGATACAAGGGATTATTTTAATCTTGTGTCTGTTGAGGCTTGCTTTGTGACAAACTATGTTGTCTATTTTGGAGAAGGTTCCATGAGGTGCTGAGAAGAAGATAAATTCTTTTGTGTTTGGGTGTAAAGTTCTGTAAATGTCTGTTAGGTCCATTTGTTTCATGACCTCTGTTAGACACATTGTTTCTTTGTTTAATTTCTGTTTTGTTGACCTGTCATTTGTTAAGAGTGGGGTGTTGAAGTCTCCCACTATTAATCTGTGGGAATCTATATGTGGTTTAAGTTTTATCAATGTTTCTTTTACAAAAATGGGTGCTCTTGCATTTGGGGCATAGATGTACAGGATTGTGATGTCTTCCTGTTGGAATTTTCCTTTGATGAGTATGAAGTGTCCTTACCATCTCTTTTTATTAATTTTGGTTGAAAGTCTATTTTATCAGATATTAGAATGGCTACTCCTGCTTGCTTCTTGGGACCATTTGCTTGGAAATTCGTCTTCCAACCCTTTACCCTCAGGTAATGTCTATCTTTGTGCCTTAGGTGTGTTTCTTGTATGCAACAGATTGTTGGGTCTTGTTTACACATCCATTCTGTTAGTCTGTGTCTTTTTATTGGAGAGTTGAATCCATTGATGTTGAGAGAGATTAATGACCAGTGGCTGTTAGATCCTTTGATTTTGATGTTGGCTGTGGTCATAAGGTTGTGTGCTTGGTTGCTTTTTGTTTTACTGTAGTAAGGTTAATTATTTACTGTGTTTTCTTGACCGTAGCTAATTTTCTTGGGTTGTATTTTCCCTTCCAGTGTCTTCTGTAATGCTGGATTTGTGTGTAGGTATTGTTGAAATTTGTTTTTGTCATTGAATATCTTGTTTTCTCCGTCTATGAGGACTGAGAGCTTTGCAGGGTATAGTAGCCTGGGCTGACATCTGTGTTCTCTTAGGGTCTGCATGATATCTGTCCAGGCCCTTCTGGCTTTCATAGTTTCTGTTGAAAATTCAGGTGTGATTCTAATGGGTTTGCCATTATATGTTACTTGGCCTTTTTCCCTTGCAGCTTTTAGTATTTTTTCTTTGTTCTGTATACTTACTGTTTTGATTATTATGTGGCGGGAGGATTTTCTTTTCTGGTCAAATTTGTTGGGTGTTCTGTAGGCCTCATGTATCCTTATTGGCCTCTCCTTTAACTTGGGGTAATTTTCTTCAATGATTTTGTTGAAAATATTTTCTGGGCCTTGGAGAAGGGAATCTTCTTTTTCCTCTATTCCTATTATTCTTACGTTTTGTCTTTTCATATTGTCTTGGATTTCTTGGACTGTCTATGTCAGAAATTTTTTGGATTTAACATTTTCTTTGACAGATACATTGATTTCTTCCATTGTATCTTCTACACCTGAGATTCTTTCTTCCATCTCTTGTAGTCTGTTGGTTATGCTTACCTCTGTAGTTCCTGTTTTCTTTCCTAAATTCTTCCTTTCCATTTTTTCCTGAAATGTGTTTTCTTTAATTTTTCCAGTTCTATCTTCAGATCTTGAGTTGTTTTGTTTACTTCCTTCACCTGTCTGATTGTATTTTCCTGTTTTTCTTTTAGTTCCTTCAGCTCTGTTTCTTTTATTTCTTTCAGTGATTTAATTATTTCTTCTCTGAAGGCCGCAAACTGTTTGGCTGCATCTTCCTGTATTTCTTCATGGATAGCCATAATCTGCTTGTCTTTAACTTCCTCCATTTCTTTATGGATAGCCATGATCTGTTTTGTTTTATCTTCCTCTAATTCTTTACGTATTTTATTTGTTTCCTGTATTATCCTCTTCATCAGCATAGATGTAAGGTCATCTTCTTGGTTTTCTATTATGCTGGGTTGTCCAGGGCTGCTCGCCCCTGGATGGTTGGGTTCTGGAGATGACATATTGCTCTACTTTTTTTTGGTTGAGTTTTTTCGCTGTCCTCTACCCATTGGGCTGTATTAGGTGTTGGCTGTTAGTTTCTGTGCTTCCTGGAGTCCTGAGGTGGGGAGAATCCCCTTGGCCGGAAGATTATTTTTCCTGACGGAGGCCTCCTCTGCTTTTTGGGTATGGTCACTGTATGGCCAGTGTTTCTCAGGAATTGCCACTGCCCACCTCAGATGTATAGATCTGAATAGTAGCTGTGGTCTTTGTTAGCTAGAGGGGTTCTCCTCTCGTCCGTAGAAGTTCTCAAGACAGTTGCCCCGCTGTTGGGTTTCTCGTTCTGAATTTAGTGAGCTGTTGTTGTTGTTACACTGTTTTTCAGGTACAGCCCTCTTGAAGATCCTGCTGGTGCCCTAGATGTGGGGTTTTCTCCCAACAGGGAAACTCAGTCTGGTATACTGGGTCACACAGTTCTGTTCGGGAAGGTGAGAGGAACCCCTAGCAAGTCTCTGGGCCAGGGGCTGAGTGCTCCACTCTGGGCCTGGAGAATGTGCACCTACTTCAGTTGGCACCTGGGGGTGCCGCTCTGGTCTGGATGCTGTGCAGGCCTCTCTAGGCTGGCAACTAAGGGCTCCTCTCTGGTCTGGAGGCAGGGCACATCACTCTGGGCCAGAAGCTGTGTGTCCCTGTCTGGGATGGCGGCTGGGGGCGCCCCTCTAGTCTGGGTGCTGTGCACCCGGGTCTGGGATGTCAGCTGAGGGCACCACTTTGGTCTAGATGCTCTACGCTCTGATCTGGGCTGGCAGTGTGTGTCCCCTTCTGGGCCAGATTGGGGACCACAGTCTGTCTGGGATGGCGAGTAGAACCCGCAGGCTCTGCCTTTCTGGCCTTTGGGAGTTCCGGCCTCTGCCTAAACTAGGAAATTTTCCTGAGACCTTTTCGGGGTAGGGGTGTTGGCAGAGTGCTCTGAGATCAGACCAGCAGATTCCCTCCCTGTGGGTTTGCACCTGACAGTGAAACTCAGTCTCTGGTGCCCTGGGACCCACAGTTCTATCTGAGGCAGCAAATCAGGTGCGCAGGCAGGGCTCTGTGCAGGCGCCTGGGTCCCCGGCTCTGCCTCTAGGCTGGTTCCTGGGGCACCCGAGGAACCCGAGTCTTTTCCAGGGGATATCTGGGTGACCTAAGGTCGGTCCCAATCGTTTCCTGCACCGTGGGGTTATCTCTCGACAAGAGATTCCAGTCTCTGATGTGGGACCATGACCAGAGCACACTGGCATGTGGCTCTGGGCTGGGGCTGGCGACCAAGCGTCTGGTGGAACCGGGATCTCTTCCGCGGTTTAGCCGGGTGAGTTAAAAACTGATTGAATCCCCCACCGTGGGGTATCCTCTCACCTGTGAAACACAATCACTTGTGTTTTATGGCCGCGAGTTCTGATTGCTGGTCACTGTGCCAATCCTGCTGTGCTGCTGCTCAGAATGAGAGTCCTCCCGGCGCCACTATCTTGCCCCTGCCCTTGAGCCAACTTTTTATTAAAAGATTGCAAGACATTACACATAGGAAAGAAAAACATAAAAGTCAAAGATACAGAAAAAATAGTAGTATATAACTGCTGTTACATTAAGGCAAGACTCAAATAAATAACCTTTAAAAATATGTATTGTTAAAAGATGATATGCCACCAAATTTGAAAATCTAAAGGAAATGGACAATTTTCTTGATAGATTCCATTTACCAAAATTAAATCAAGATCAAGTAAATAGATTGAAAGGTCCTATATCTCTCAAGGAAATAGAAGCAGTCAAAACTCTCTCTCCAACTAAAAGCCCTGGGCCAGATGGTTTCAGCACAGAATTCTACCAGTTTCAAAGAAGTGCTAACTTGAATTCTCTTCAAATTATTCCACAAAACGGAAACAGAAAGAACATTACCAAAATCATTCTATGAAGCCACAGTTACCTTGATACCTAAACCACACAAAGACCCAATCAAAAAAAGAGAACTTCATACTTATCTCTCTCATGAACATTGATACAAAAATACTCAATGAAATACTTGCAAACTAAATACAAGAACATGTAAAAGATATCATCCACCATGCCAAGCAGGCTTCATCCCAGGCATGCAGGGGTGGTACAATATATAGAATTCCAACAATGTAATTTACCATATAAAAAAACTGAAGGAGAAAAACCAAATGATCATCTCCTTAGATACCAAAAAAGCATTTGACAAAATCCAACAGTTATGCATGTTTAAAGTCTTGGAGAGATCAGGGATACAAGGCACATACATAAACATAGTAAAGACAATATGCAGCAAGCCTATAGCCAACATAAATAAATGCAGAGAGACTTAAATGAATCTTCCTAAAATAAAGGACAAGTCAAAGCTGCCCACTCTCTGCATCTCTCTTCACCAAAGTATTTGAGGTCCTAGGTAGAATAAAAAGACAACTAAAGGAGATTAAGGGGATACAAGTCAGAAAGGAAGAAGTCAAAATATCACTATTTGGAGGATAGTATATATGATCAACCCCAAAACTTCAACAAGAGAATTCTTTCAGCTGATAAACATTTTCAGCAAAGTGGCTGGATACAAAATTAACTAAAAAAAAAAATCAGAAGCCCTCTTATGTACCAAATTAAAAAAGGGCCAAGAATGTAACTAGGGAAACAACACCCTTCACAATACCTACTAGTAACTCTAACCAGTAGCTTTTGGTGTAACTCTAAATAAGCAAGTGAAAGACCTGTTTGAAAAAACTTCAAGTCTTTGAAGAAACAAACTGAAGAAGAAATCAAAAGATGGAAAGATCTCCCATGGTCATGGCCTGGCAAGATTAACATAGTGAAAATGACCATCCTGCCAAAAACAATGTACAGACTCAATGCAATTCCAATCAAAATACCAACACAATTCTTTACAAAACTTGAAAGAACAATTATCAATTTCATACAGAAAAACAAAAAACCCAGAAATGCTAAAACAATCCTGTACAAGAACAGATCATCTGTAGATTTCTCCATCCGTGATCTCAAGCTGTACTACAAAGCAATAGTAATAAAAACTTCATGGAACTGGCCTAGAAACAGAATGGTGGATCAATGGAAAAGAACAGAAGACCCAGAAATAAACACACTTCCCTAAGAATACTTGATTTTTGACAAAGAAACCAAAAACCATACAATGGAAAAAAGACAGCATCTTCAACAAATGGTGCTGGTCCAACTGGATGTCTACCCATAGAAAAATGGAAATAAATCCATACTCATCACCTCTCACAAAACTAAAGTCCAAGTTGATTAACGACCTCAACACAAAACCAGGCACACTAAATCGAGTAGAAGAAAAAGTGGAGAAGAGCCTAGAACTCATTTGCACAGGAGACAATTTCCTGAACAGAACACCAACAGCACAGGCTCTAAGAGCAACAATCAATAAATGGGACCTCACAAAACTGAAAAGCTTCTGTAAAGCAAAGAAAACTGTCTTCACAGCAAAATGACAACTTACAGACTGGGAAAGGATCTTAACCAACCCTATATCAGACAGAGGGCTAATATCCAGAATGTATAAAGAACTAAAGAAATTAAAAAGCAATAAATCAAGTAATCCAATTAAAAATGGGGTACTAAGCTAAACAGATAATTCTCTGTAGAGGAATATAGAATGGCAGAGAAACAGATGCAAATCAAAATAACCCTAAGATTTCACCTTACACCTATCAGAATGGCTATGATCAAAAACTCAAGTGACAGTACATGTTGGAGAGGATGTGGAGAAAGGGGAACCTTCCTCCATTGGTGATGGAAATGTAGACTTGTACCACCCCTTTGGCACTTCTTCAGACAATTAGGAATAGTGCTTCTTCATGATCCAGCTATACCACTCCAAGGCATATATCCAAAATATGCTCAAGTACACAACATGGACATTTGTTCAACCATGTTCATAGCAGCTTATTGTTAATAGCCAAAACCTGGAAAAAATCAGATATCCCTCAATGGAGGAATGGATACAGAAATTGTGGTACATTTACACGATGGAATACTACTGAGGAATTGAAAACAGGGAGGTCATGAAATTTGTAAGCAAATGGTGGGAACTAGAAAAGATCATGCTGAGTGAGGTATCCCAGAAACAGAAAGACACACGTTGTATAAACTCACTTATAAGTAGATATGTGACATATAATATAAGGTAAACATACTAAAACCTGTACACCTAAAGACACTGGACTAGAAGGAGGACCCTCGTAAGATGATCAATGCTCACTCAGAAAGGCAATCAGGAAGTACACTGGAAGAAGGGGAAAACAGGAACAGGGCAGGAGCCTACCACAGAGGCCTCTGAAAGACTCTACCCAGCAGTTTATCAAAATAAATACTGAGACTCATAAACAAACTTTGGACAGAATGCAGGGAATCTTAATAAAGAAGGGAGAGATAGTAAGACCTGGAGAGGACAGGAGCTCCACAAGGATAGCAACAGAACCAAAATATCTGCGCACAGGGTCTTTTCTGAGACTGATACTCCCACCAAGGGCCATTTATGGATATAACCTAGAACCCCTGCTTAGATGTAGCCCATGTCAGCCTCAGTATTCAAGTGGGTTTCCTAGTAAGGGGAACAGGGACTGTCTCTGACATGAACTCAGTGGCTAGCTCTTTGACTGCCTCCCTCTGATGGGGGAGCAGCCTTGCCAGGCCACAGAGGAGAACAATGTAGCCAGTTCTGATGAGACCTGTTAAGTTAGGGTCAGATGAAAGGGGAGGAGGACTCCCTCTATCCATGGACTTGGAGAGGACATAGGAGGAGATGAGGAAGGGAGTGTGAGATTGGAAGGGAATGAAGGAGGGGGCTACAGCTGGGATACAAAGTAAATAAATTGTAATTAATATAAAAAATAAAATTAATTAAAATGTATTATTAAAGCTAACTGCAATATTCTAAATAGGTGTGTGACATAAGGCAAGTTTTCATTACATAGCACGGTTCTGTGTATTATAAGGTAAGGACAGTCACTTGTCCACATCCTCTGAATATCAGTAGTACTAACCAAGCTTGGTGATAATGAAAATGTGTCTATAACTTTTCAAATATCTCTCAATTGACAGTTTTCTCATTTTTGAGCAGTTGCATTCTAGTTCAGATTCAGAAAGGAAAAAAGGCTAATTTGGCCAGTATCATAAGCTTCATGTTCTAGGTTCTGGAACACTTCATTGTGTGTAGTTTGATGTCTTTGTGTTTTTTCTGGTAGCAATATTCTTGAGACTATGACATGTGATGTTGAGTACCTGACAGTGACCATAAGAAAGGACAAATTTCTTTCCCTTGCTTGCTCTTCAAGTTCTTCTCCCTCCTTTATACCTATCACCAGTTCATAATTTCAGTCACCTCAGGCTTACTTATTACCTACATTCCTACTTAGCTCTACATAAATAGTCTTTCTTCCTGCAGACTTAATAGTCCCTCTTAATAACAAATATTTTGTGACTTACTCTTCACTATCCTGGAGTGCAGTTCATTGATAATTTACCTTAGAATATCTTTTTTGGCCACAGAGTGTTTTCTTTTTCAATATAGATTAACTGGGCTAGCCATAACAGTATCTATATAACAACCAAATATTGTCTCATGAGGTGTCAATGCCACCACTTAAATTTCTGCAACCTTTGAATTAATTCCATTGTGGTCATTGAGCCACTAACCCTTTATCATCTAGGAACAAATTAATAGATTTCATATTTACTTTTCTCATTTTAAGTGTAAATTTTAAATAATTCTTTTAAAATTTTATCTGTATGGATATTTTGACAACATGGAAGCCTGTGCCCCAGATGTATCTCTGGTGCTCAGGAAGGCCAGAAGAGAGAGCATTATTCCACTGGAACTGGAGTTACAGATGATTGTAAGCTGCCATGTGGGTGTTGAGAATTGAACTCAGGTCCACTGGAAGAACAGTATTTACTCTTAATGCCTGAGCCTTCCTCTCCAACCCAAGTAACAATTTTATTTAAAGTAATTTTGATGCTAAAGTATCCAACATGTACATGTTAGCATGATGGTACAGAGCATTATTGTTACCTTGATGTTTCATGGGCATCACTGAATTTAAATCACATGGCATGTGTGTGATTTTCAATTTCTTAGATGTATCCTTGTCTTCTAACTTAAAAAGTTGGAAATGTTTTAAACAAGTATTTGTAAAAACAGAACCCAAATGATGCCTCAATCTCAGCATGCAAGATGATGAGGAATTAGGACAAGTACAAAACCAACCAAAGTTACCCACAGAGTTCAAGGTAAGTGTGGGCTACATCGTGAGATTTTGCCTCAAAAGATAAAATAAATTAAAAGGTCATGAGCATTTTCAACATCTCTGTTTTATCATTACCATGATTACTGTAATTGTCTTATCAAATATAAGTTCAAACATTCTTCTTATTATCATATTTGTTGATACATTTATTTTTTAATTAAATTTTAATTTTTATATTAATTATAGTTTATTCACTTTATATCCCAGCTATAGCCCCCTCTCTTATTCCCTCTCAATCCCACCCTCCCTCTCTCATCTCCTCCCATGTCCCTTTCCAAGTCCACTGATAAGAGAGGTCGTCCTCCCCTTCCATCTGACCCAAGCTTATCAGGTCTCATCAGGACTGGTTGCATTGTCTTTCCCTGTGGCCTGGTAAGGCTGTTCCCCCATGAGAGGGAGGTGATCATAGAGCCAGCCACTAAGTTCATGTCAGAGACAGTACCTGTTCTCATTACTAGGCAACCCACTTGGAAACTGAGCTGCCATGGTCTACATCTGTGCAGCGGGTCTAGCTTATCTCCATGCATGGTCCTTGGTTGGAGTGTCAGTCTCAGAAAAGACCTGTTGGCCCAGAATTCTTAGTTCTGTTGCTCTTTTTTGTGGCGCTCCTGTCCCCTCCACCCTTTTTTCATTTCTATCTCTCCCTTCTTTTATAAGATTCCCTGCCCTCTGCCCAAAATTTGGCTATGAGTCTCAACATGTGCTTTTCTGCTGGGCAGTCTTTCAGAGGCCTTCTGTCCTGTTCCTTGTTTTCTCCCTCTTCCTATATACATCCTGTTTGCCTTTCTGAGTGAGGATTGAGCATCTTACCCAGGGTCCTCCTTCCTGCTTAGTTTCTTTGGCTGTATAGATTTTAGTATGTTTATCCTATATTATATGTGTAATATCCACTTAAACGTGAGTATAGATACATGTTTGTCTTTCTGCTTTTGGGATATCTCACTCAGGATGATCTTTTCTAATTCCCACCATTTGCCTGTAAAGTTCATGATTTCCTTGTTTTTTCATTGCTGAGTAGTATTCCATTGTATAGAAGTACCACAATTTCTGTATCCATTCCTCAGTTGAGGGACATCTGGGTTGTTTCCAGATTCTGGCTATTACAAATAAAGCTGCTACAAACATGGTTGAGTTAATGTCCTTGTTTTGAGCTTGAGCATATTTTGGATATATGTCTAGGAGTGATATAGTTAGATCTTGAGGAAGCACTATTCCTAATTGTCTGAGAAAGTGCCAGATTGATTTCCAAAGTTGTTCTACAAGTTTACATTCCCACCAGCAAAGAAGGAAGGTTCCCCTTTCTCCATATCTTCTCCAGCATGTATTGTCATTTAAGTTTTTGATCTTAGCCATTCTGATGGGTATAAGGTGAAATCTCAGGATTGTTTTGATTTGCATTTCCCTGATGACTAAGGACTTTGAGGATTTCTTTACATGTTTCTCTGTCATTCATTATTTGATTGTGACCCACTGACTTTAACGAGAGCCATTTGTGTAACCATGGGTTTGGAACTAACCATTGGAGGCCAGGAGGCTCAGGACTGGCTACCACTAAAATCACTCATTCTTCCTATCTCAATTTTCATCAGTTTCAGGTAGTTCAGTGGTGAAGCACAAATTCCCATGAACCTCATAGCCTTCCATGACCAACTTTTAATAAGGCCATTGTTTTTGGGCCCGGTTCTGGTAACCGCAGTTGTGAGGATTTGATGATTACAATGGTTATACTGAATCCAAAGGATGGTATTTTGCAACCATTTCCTCTGTCTTTTGGCTCTTACATATTTTCTGCTCCCTCTTTAACAATGTTCCCTGAGCTTTAGAGATGATGGTGTGTCTCATTTATGACTCAGGCCAGAAGTGTCATCTATTCTCAACATCTTGGGTAGCTATGAAATTCTGCCTTCACTGTAAGAAGGGGCTTCTTGGATTAAGTCTGGGAACAGCTCTTGTCTATGAGAATAATCACAAATATTTTCAAAGTAGTTTGATGCTGTGTCAGTCTAGTTCAACGGCAGTAATGAGTTCTCTACCTGGGTCTACTACCTCTCCAGACTTGGGATTTTAGCTGTGCTCACAGTACCAGACATGGTTTATCCCTTAACACTTACCCCATGAAGTGGGAGCTAAATCCAGCCTGGGTGCAGTTGGTTACCTTCATAGAAATCAAGACACTATTGCAGAGGTGAGCATAATTCACCTCTTCTGACCTTCTAGTTCCTATAGTTCACAGCTAGGTACGGCCAGTGACACCCTTTTCTCCCTTAGCACTCTCCAGTGGTTTGAATGCTAACCAACAGGGAGGAAGTTTCCAGGTCGGTATTAACCTGCTTTCTCTATATCTGACCACCAAAGTAAGTGGTGCTTTCTGAAACAAGAGTTTTTCCTCTAACTCTGCTGAACAACCAAGAAGATAGGCAAGGAACTGGGATATTTTGGAGGCCTTTGTGGCCTCCAAGACCTATTCTTGTTGACAGTATTACAGACCTAGGACAAGGAATGATGTTGGTTGGGCCTGGAAACTGCTTCTAGAACCACTGCCATCTAATCATACAGGTTAACTGCCTTTAATACAGCTTTTGTATTTTTACTTGGAATATATCTCAGTAGGCTTCCATATTGCTTGTTTAGGCTCCTTCTCATTGGGTTACTCACCCCAACCTTCACCCTGCCCTCTTGTTTGCTTAATCTTTTTGCCTCCTATCAGTAATCTGGGTTTGCATAATTAACAGATTTTTCTTTTGATGAAAAGAAAATTGCATACAACAAAATAAAAAAGCCTTAAGACCACACTCATTACACTGTGACAAACTCACACATATTTAATAATTTTCAGAATACAGAAAATTACACTTAAGCCAGAATCATGTCATTTACCAACTCAGTCACTACTTGCCATATCTTTTTTCTAGTCTCTTCCACATGTTTATATTTTTTTTCTTCCAGACTTAGTATGAGATTCCTTCACACAAAATAATGTTTTCCACTTATCCATGCTGTTTCATATTTTAAAATAGCTTATTTCAAATTATTGTGATGTTTTTCTAAATTTTGATAGACACCTAGGATAATTTCAGTTCTTGCTATTATGACTTAAACGTCAAAGAGTATTTATGACTGTATTTTATGTGGACGTAGGCTTTTTAATTTATTTTTACTAAATATGTAGGAGTTTAATTGCTCAACCATAGAATAATTCAGTTCTAGGAAAAAAAATTGCCGGGATAGTTTCCAAAGTTGTAGTAGCATTTTACACTCCCACTTACAGTACAAATGTAAGAAAATTCTGATTGCTCCATTGCCTTGCCCACATTTGATGTTGACAGTTTTCTTAATTTGTACTCTTTAGAAGGGTGTTTGTTAATATTGCCTTTTAGTTCTTATTTGCTTTTCTATGATGCCTAATGATATTGTATACTTTTTCATGTGTGCTAGCCTTTCCTATATTTATTCTTGTACTGTTTATTGAAACTTTTTGCCCCTTTAAATATTTTGAAATAATTTTTGGTTTAATAAAGTGTTGTAAGCAGCCAGGAGAGGTGGCACATGCATCTAATCCCAACACTCAGGGAAGCAGAGTAAGGCTGATCTCTGTGACTTTGAGGCCAGCCTGGTCTACAGAGTGAGTCCAGGACAGTGAAGACTATGCATAGAAACACTGTCTTTAAAAGAAAGAAAGAAAGAAAGAAAGAAAGAAAGAAAGAAAGAAAGAAAGAAGGAAGGAAGGAAGGAAGGAAGGAAGGAAGGAAGGAAGGAAGGAA
>NW_026594184.1:1576824-1752582 GCF_907164565.1 Psammomys obesus | reverse complement strand
GAAGGAAGGAAGGAAGGAAGGAAGGAAGGAAGGAAGGAAGGAAGGAAGGAAGGAAGGAAGGAAAGGAAGGAAGAAAGGGTTGTAAGAATACTGTAAAAATTACTATAATGTTAAAACATTATGCAAATATGAGATGTGCATTTATAAAAAAGTAACATACTAGCATATTGCTGCTGACTGTTAAATGCTAAAATTCTATTGTAAGTTTATCAATTGATGTCATTTTCTTTACCAGTATCAATCTAGGATGCCACATTTTCTCTGTGCCTTAATATCATCTAATCTGTCATAGTTTCTCAGTCTTTACATTTGACTCATCATATTGACACTCTTGAGGGGTATCGTAGACCATTTCTCACTTAGCCTTCATCCAATGTTTTGTCAGAATCAGACTGGGATCTGTGCGTTAAGGATAAGAATGAAGCAAAGTGTCCTTTCAGCCTATGACAGCAGGGATACCTGGCATGTGATTTATGATAACCTTAGCCACTTCGACAAGGTGGTGTTTTTCAGGTTTTTCACAATGAAATTTCCCAGCAACATAAATCCTTAGTACATACACAATGCACTCATTTTTAGACTTTATACTATTTCTAGTAAAAACAAATAGCCAATCCTATCTAACAGTTATCGGAAGAAGAACTAAACCCCATGCAGCATATGGAGGAGTAACAAAAAAAATCCGAAGGTATAAAATAAGCACATAATTGATATTTGAGGTAACTAGAAAGATCTCATTTTCACTAAAGTTTGATCAGCTAATTCTAGCATTCACCAGTGGATCTTCCTTACATAAAATATTGCTGTTTTGATTTTCTTTTATTCTCATTTCTTCCATGTTTATTAATTGGAATTATTCTATGAAAAATACTTAGTCTTCATTCTCCATTTATTTATTAAATTATCTATGTGAATATAGATGTACATATTCTTTGATTAATAGCACATTAAAACAATTATTTATTTAGTTGTTCTACTTTGTCTAGCCATTAAGGATTCTCACAGATTGGGCCTTCTATCATTTTGACATGGCCCCCTTCTTGTGGTTACTTTTAAAGGCAGTTGCTTTCAGTATAACATTATCCAATTTTGTCTTGTATGGGAGCTGACTCTTCCTTATAATCATTGTTCAAGAACTCATAACTGATTTAATGAAGAGTAATGTTCAGAAACTGTGGTGGTTTGGATAAGAATGGCCCCCAAAGCCTCATCTTTCAATGCTTGGTCTCTAGTTCATAGAACTGTTTGAGAAGAATTAGGAAGTGTGTTTTTGTTGTAGTTGTGTCACTGGGGGTGAGGAGGTTGAGGTTTCAAAAGGCCATACTAGGCCCAGTCTCTCTCTTCAGATCAAGATATATACTTCTCCAACACCATGATTGCCCACCTATTGCTATAGTCCTCACCATGATGGTTATGGACTCACCCTCTGAAACTGTAAGCAAGCCTCTAATTAAATATTCTCTTCTATAAGTTGCCTTCATCATGGTATTACTTCACAATGGTAGAACAATAACTAAGACAGAAACCAAGGTGTGAACCTGAGTGTGTTTGTTGCTGACAAGGTGTTCCTGTTTTTAGATCTTCTTGATAGATACAGCCAGGAAAGCAATGTATAAACAAGCCTATATTATCTTTAATTGATCCATATGTGTAGTCAAACAAGTGAATTTACATTGATACCTCTAATGCCAATCCAGAATAAAAAGGTTTATTTTATTGTTCTTTCTGTGATAGGCAGAAAAAAAAAAAGCCAACCAAAAGACACATCCTGGGCCCAGAAAGCAATTGGCATGTCCCATTAAGTTGTATGTAATCAGATGCTGGTACTGTACAAAGATTACCCTAGGTTATCTGTGTGGGCTCATTGTTTCACAATGTTCATAAATATCTTAAATCTTACACCAAAAGAGTAAGAGGTATCTGTGACCTCCCCTATCAGTGGACTGGAGAAGGGGCATAGGAGGAGAAGAGAGAGGGAAGGCATGATTGGGAGGGGCCTAGGGAGAGGGCTATAGTTGGGTTACAAAGTGAATACATTTTATTAAATAAAAAAAGAGGTAGCTGTGACTTTTCGAGGAAGACATAGAGAGATAAAGTATTACTGGCTTTCACAGAGAGAAAAAAATAAACATGAGCCAAAGTTCATGTGTCCTTCTAGAAGCAAGGAAAGAAAAGTAGGCAGGTCGTCCTCTGTAGCAGCAAAGAAGGAAAGCAGCATGCTGAAAAGGTCATTTTCACCCTTAAGATTATTTTTGAAACTTTATCTATAGAGCTATATGAAAATAAATTTGTGTTATTTTAAATGTACTAAGTGCATGGAAGTTTATTATGGCAGCAATAGAAAACCAATAAATTATTGTGTCTTATTTCTTAGTAATATTTCTGGTAGAGAAAGCTTAATTTTACTACTATTAATCTACTTGTATTTTTCAACCCCAGAAATCACATACTGAAGTTTTTTTCCCTTGTAAGGAAGAGATTTATCTATAATTCAGTGTTTGTGTTCAATTCTGCTTTTCTTTATTTTTGAGATAGTATCAGGACATACCAAATAACCATAATTTCAAGTCAGTTGCTTCCCTCTTCATTTCATGAAATAATGCTATAACATATTTATAAAAGTTATATATATATATATACCCTGTCCCACCTCAAACTCTTGGAAATCAGGGATCTGTCTTCTATGTGCTGATTTTTCTTCTCCAGAATTCAGATATGTAAAATGATACCATATATTGCCTTTGTCCCTTTTGATTACGAAATAATATTCTACAATCTCTGGATGCATTTACCTATTGAATGTTCTCTAGGTTGCATTCAGTTTGGGGAAGGAATAAGACTGTTTTTACTCTTAATTTACAGTTTTTGCGTGCAAATATTTTTCCAGCTCACTTAGGTAAGTATGTAGAAGTGAGAAAGTTGAGTCATATGGCAATTTTATGAACAATTTTTAAAAAGCAAGCTAACTGCTTTCTGAGCTGGCTGTGAAACTTCTGTGCACTTTAACATTTTTAGAGCTTTATTATTGCAGTTGTATGAGTTTATTTCATATTCTGAGTAATAGTCTCATCAGATATTAATTTTACAAATATTTTCTTCTAGTACAAGACTTTTCTATTTCTAGTAATGTCTACAGTGAGCAGAAGATTTAACGTTTGATGGGTCAGACATTATCAATTTTATATTGCTTCTGTTTTCTGTTCCTTTTACACAAACTCCTCATCTACAGATTTATGAAAGATATTCACCTATGTTTTCATTTACACTGTATGATTTAACCTTTATTTTTATGTCTATGATCCAACTTGAATGAAGTTTTATATCTTATGATAAAAGGCTTGAAAATTATTATTTTTGTATGCAGAATTTTCATATCTACTCTCACAAAAAGGTTAAGATTCTTATTTGTCCTCATTGATATGCAATTATTCTAGATCCATCTATAAAAGGAGACCAAAAAAAAAAAACCCCAAGCAAAACAAAGTTAAAATATTTTTCTTTCCTTGTAAAATTGCTTTAGTACCTTTATCAAAAATTGAATAACTGTCTAAGTTCAGTTGTTTTTGAAATTCCATTACTAATAATATATGTTATTTCTTGTGGAAATATTACAGTCTTAACCTTAATATTAATTTTTATATCAACTAAAGTACTTTTATCAATGATGTTCTTTTTAAATATTGCTTTGATTTCTCTCAGTCTTTTGAATGCTGTAAGTTTTTTTTTAGAATCCTCGTCAATTTCTGTAACAGTTTGCTAATATTTACTGTGATTGTAAAGTAAATTTGAAACCACAAAAATTTGGAAAAAAAAATTTCTTCCTCTTATGTGGTTCTGCTGGCTAAGGTTGAAGTCTGTTGTCTCTGGATAGCCATTTATTTGCACTAGGTCTATGATGATGTACTTCTTTTTCTCAGCGGAGGGCTAAAAGTCTCATTCTTAGAAATATTCCATCCTGCTAACTTACTCTTCAGCAGTTACCTTCAACTGTACTTGGAGATTTCCCGCCGCCACGCACACCCCATCGGATAATTAAGTACTGTGTTCTCCTTCTTGTGATAGGATCATGGTATTGCATGGAAAAGGAGGCACTGTACAACTACATGTAAATCAAGTGTCCCTGACAGCCTGACCCCAGCAAATTAAACACAATCACCCTCAAAATCCCTCTCATTGCCCCAAGGATTATAAATCCCTGAATTTAAATAAATGTGCAGCTGGGGTTGAGTGCTGCTTGATACAATATTCCTTCCACCATAGCCATCTAAGATTCTTCATTTATCCCCCTCAGGGAGGCGTTTCACCAGGCCTGCCCTCTGGCCTGCTGGCCCTGGACCTCAACCAGGCCTGTGTCTAAGCAGCAAGCCAACCAAGCATGTGCTTCCACCTCTGTCATGCTTAGCACAGCAGCTTAACCAAGAGTTTTAAGACTTTGGTATCTCTGTAAGCATTGGAACAGCTGAGCTTCCGTTGCCACCAGGGACTTCATGCTAAAAGAGCTAAGCTGTAACACTCTGTGGAAAACCTTTTCCACATCCTGGCTTAGTGCATGAGCCTCACCCTAAAGTGCTCTAGCTGCCTCTGAGAAAAATGAAACCCCCATTCTCCATATGAAAGCCAGTTCCAGACCTCAGCCGAAATCTAAGCCCTTGCAGAACAGAGAACAACACCTCCCAACTCACAGCGTATTTACTTCATTTATTTATCATCTTTCTTAGATATGTTAAAAATGATGTATGTATTGGCTGTGCTTATTTCTGTTAAATTTATTCCTGCTAAAATATTTGAGGCTATTACATAAGTGGAATTACTGTTAAAATTCAATTTCCAAAGTATGTATGTGATAGACTAAAATGTGGCATATTTTAATGAAGTAATATTGTTATACTATAGCACTGATAAAACAAAATGGAGAATGAAGTTCTAGCCACATGCACATAGGTAAACCATTTTCCTTTTAATTAGTATAGATTAATAAAATCAATGGGTTCTATTATGATAGTTTTATATATGAATATAGTATGCTTTGTTTGTGTTCACCCATTTCTCTGTGTTGTACTCACTCCCCATGTTTTTGATCCCTTTCCTTTTCCTAAATATTCTCACTTCTATTTAAATTTCTCTTAATTTTTAATTTTATTTTTGTTCTGTGTATGTGTATACATATAAAAAAAAGTTAACTTTGGGTGCCTTCTTCATTCTTTACCTTATTTTTTTTAGAATAATTTTCATGGAGTTTATTTTATTGTATTTACTTTTAAATTTAGGTTTTTAATTTATTTGAAAATTTCAGACATGAGCACTGTATTTGAGAAAAGGTTTTTAAGTGAACAGTGAGATCTCATATTCATCTATGTTGGCTAGACAACCATCTTCATAGGGCATTTCTGAAGGTAGTTTTTACTAGGTCAGAAAACCTATCCACTGTGGGTAGGACAATTCCATGAACTAAGATTGTGAACTGTGTAAAAAATGAAAAAGTTAGGCAAAGCATAAGCATTTATTACTTTTTAAATATCTTAGTATGAATACAATGTGAAGAGGCAGCCACTTATTCTTACCCCATGCCTTGCAAGTTGGTTACCATGTCATTCACAACACGATATATACTATACCCCTTTGGAAGTGTAAGCCAAAATAAACTCTTCTTCCCCTTCCTCAAAGATAAATCAGTGGATAAAAGGCAGTTGTTACAGCAAATGATGTTGGTGCAAGTAGTCATCTTTATCCATGAACTTGAATCTTAAACAAAATATCACACATTGAACCAAAATTAACTCTAAACAAATCATGATATAATCATGAAATAGAAAAATAGTTTAGGAAAACTACTCAGGACCAAGAGCTGAGCAAATTGCACTAAAGGTTGACAGCAAAATGTCAGACATTAGGTAAATGCTAGTAAGTTGCACATCACCAAATTTTAAGAAATTGATCTTAAAGGGAAAGAAGACAATCTACAGATAAAACAGAAGCTGTGTTCAAATTACATGTCATTTCAATTATGAAAATGAATTCATATAATTATTTTTTCTTTTTTAATTGTTTTAATTTATATGTTTTATTAATTAGTTTATTCACTTTTTATCCCAGCTATAGCAGCCTCCTGCATCCCATCCCAATCCTACTTTCTTTCCCTCATTTCTTCCCATTCCCCTACCCAAGTCCACTGATAAGGGAGGTCCTCCTCCCCTTCCCTCTAACCCTAGCCTATCAGGTCTCATCAGGACTGGCTGCATTGTCTTCCTCTGTGACCAGGTAAGGCTGTTCTGCCCTCAGGAGGGGAGTGTGAACAAAGAGCCACCAACTGATTTCTTGTCAGACACAGTCCCTGTTCCCAATGCTGGCAAACCCACCTGGAGAATGAGCTGCCATGGGCTACATCTGTGCAGAGGTTCTAGATTATCTCCAAGCATGGTCCTTAGGCAAAGACCACTTTGCCCAGATTTTTTTGTTTTGTTGCTCTCCTTCTGGAGCTCCTGTCCAGTCCAGGTCTTTCAATTTATCCTTTCTTTCATTAGATTCCTTGCACTCTGCTCAAAGTTTAGCTATGAGTCTCAGCATCTGCTTTGATACCCTGTTGGACAGAGTCTTCCAGAGGCCCTGTGTGGTAGGCTCCTGTCCTGTTGACTGTTTTCTCCCTCTTCCAATGTCCATCCTGTTTGCCTTACTGAGTGGGAATTGAGCATATTACCAAGGGTCCTTCTTCTAGCTCACCTTCTTTAGGTGTACAGATTTTAGTGTGTTTATCCTATATTATATATCTAATATCCACTTATAAGTGAGAATGTACCATGTGTGCCTTTCTGCTTCGGGATATCTCACTCAGGATGATCGATTCTAGTTCCCAACATTTGCCTGCAACTTTCATGATTTCTTTGTTTTTAATTGCAGAGTAGCAATCCATTGTTAAATGTACCACACTTCCTGCATCCATTCCTCTGCTGAGGGAAATCTGGGTTGTTTCCAGATTCTGACTATTACAAATAAAGATGCTATGAACATGGTTGAGCAAATGTCCAAGTTGTGTACTTAAGCATATTTTTTTAGATGCCTAGGAGTGGTATAGCTTGATCTTTCAGAAACACTTTCCCTAACTGTCTGAAAAAGTGCCAGATTGATTTCCAAAGTGCTTGTACCAGTTTACATTTCCACTAGCAGTGGAGTATGGTCCCCCTTTCTGCACATCCTCTCTAGCAGGTATTGTTGTTTGAGGTTTTTGATCTTAGCCATTCTGATGGGTGTAAGATGAAATCTCAGGGTCATTTTGATTTGCATTTCCTTGATGACTAAGGACATTGAGCATTTCTTTAAGTTTTTTTCTTCCATTCTATACTCCTCTATTGAGAAGTCTCTGTTTAGCTCTGTACCTCATTTTTGAATTGGATTACTTGATTGGTTGCTTTTTAACTTCTTGAGTTTGCTATATATTCTAGATATTAGCCCTCTGTCAGATATAGGGTTGGTGAAGATCACTTCCCAGTCTGTAGTTCATCGTTTTGTTCTGATGACAGTGTCCTTTGCTTTACAAAAGCTTTCCAGTTTCATGAGGTCCCGTTTATTGATTGTTGATCTTAGAGTCTGTGCAGTGATGTTCTAATCAGAAAGTTGTCTCCTGTGCTAGTGAGTTCAAGGCTCTTCCCCACTTTTTCTTCTAACAGATTTAGTGTGTTTGGTTTTATGTTGAGGTATTTGATCAACTTGGACTTTAGTTTTGTGCAGGGTGATAAATATAGATCTATTTGTGTTTCCCAAAATGGGAATGTAGACATCCAGTTAGACCAGCACCATTTGTTTACTTTCCATTGTATAGTCTTGGCTTCTTTGTCAAGAATCAGGTATCTGTAGGTGTGTGGGTTTATTTCTGGGTCTTCAATTTGATTCCATTGATCCATCATTCTGTTTCTATGCCAGTATCATGCAGTTTTTATTACTATTGCTCAGGAGTATAGCTTGAGATCAGGGATGGAGGTACCTCCAGAGGTTACGTTCTTGTACAGTGTTGTTTTAACAATTCTGGGTTATTTGTATTTCCATATGAAATTGAGAATTGTTCTTTCAAGGTCTGTAAAGAATTGTGTTGGTATTTTGATGGGAATTGTGTTGAATCTGTAGATTGCTTTTGGTAGGATGGCCATTTTAACTATGTTAATCCTATCAATCTATGAGCATGCGAGATCATTCTATCTTCTGATATCTTCTTCAATTTCTTTCTTCAGAGACTTGACCTTTTTTTAAATTTCAAACAGGTCTTTCAGTTTCTTGGTTAGAGTCACTCCAAGGTACTTTATGCTATTAGTGGCTATTGTGAAGGATATAGTATCTCTAATTTCCTTCTCAGCCTTTGTGTCTTTCGTGTACAGGAGGGTTACTGAGATTTTGAGTTAATTTTGTATCTAGAAAATTTACTGAAGGTGTTTATCAACTGAAGGAATGGTCTAGTTTAAGTTTTTGAAGTCAGTCATGTATACTATCATATCATCTGCAAAAAGTGTTACTTTGACTTCTTCCTCTCCAATTTGTATCCCCTTGATCTCCCTTGGTTGTCTTATTGCTCTAGCTAGAACTTCAAGAACAATGTTGAAGAGAGATGGAGAGAGCAGGCAGCCTTGCTCTGTCAGTGATTTCAGTGGGATTGGTTTAAGTTTTTCTCCATTTAGTTTGATGTTGGCTATAGGCTTGCTGTATATTGTCTTTATCATGTGTAGGTATGTACATTGTATCCCTGATCTTTCCAAGACTTTAACCTTGAATGGGTGTTTGATTTTGTCAAATATCTAAGGAGATGATCATGTGGTTTTTCTTCTTCAGTTTGTTTATATGGTGGAGTACATTGATGGATTTCCTTATACTGAACCACCCCTGCATGCTTAGGATGAAGCCTACTTGGTCATGGTGGATGATATCTTTTATATGTTCTTGGATTTGGTTTGCAAGTATTTTATTGAATATTTTGGGGTCCTTGGTCATAAGAAAGATTGGTCTGAAGTTCTCTTTATTTTGGTCTTTGTGTGATTTAGTTATCAAGGTGACTGTGGCTTCATAGAACAAGTTTTGTTATGTTCCTTTTGTTTCTATTTTGTGGAATATTTTAAAGATAATTGGAGTTAGCTCTTCTTTGAAAGTCTGGTAGAAATCTGTGCTGAAACCATCTACCCCTGAGCTTTTTTTGGAAGGGAGACTTTTGAAGACTGCCTCTATTTCCTTGGAGGAATATAGGACTACTTAATCATTTACTTATCTTGATTAAATTTTGGTAAATGGAATTATCATGAAAATTGTCCATTTCATATAGATTTTCAAATTTTGTGTCATTTAAGGTTTTGTAGTAAGAGCTAATGATTGCTTGAATTTCCACAGTGTCTGTCCTTATGTCCCTCTTTTTTGTTTCCAGTTTTGTCAAATTTGATAGTGTCTATCTGCCTTTTATTTAGTTTGGCTAAGGGTTTGTCTATCTTGTTGATTTTTCCAAAGAACCAGCTCTTGGTCTCATTGAAATATTGAATTGTTTTCCTTGTTATTAATTCATTGATTTCAGCTTTGAGTTTGATTATTTGCAATCATCTACACTTCTTGGGTGTGTCTGTTCCTTCTTTTTCTCTAGGGCTTTTAGGTGTGCCATTAAGTTGTTTGTATGATAAGTCTAAATCTTCCTTCTGGAGACACTTAGTACTATGAACTTTCATCTTAATTCTACTTTCACTGTTTCCCCTATGTTTGTGTAAGTTGTTGCCTTCATTTTCATTGAATTTTAGGAAGTCTCTAATTTCTTTTTCATTTTTTTTCCTGACTAAGCTGTCATTGAGCATGGAGTTGTTTAGTTTCAATGTTTATATAGGCTTTTTGTAATTTCTGTGGTTGTTGAGATCTAGTTTGGGCTATGGTGGTCTGATAGGATACAAGGGATTATTTCAGTCTTCATGTATCTGTGCAGGTTTGCTTTGTGCCTGAATATATGGTCAATTTTTGAGAAGGTTCCATGAGATCCTGAACAGAAGGTATACTCTTTTGAGTTTGGGTGAAAAGTTCTGTAGACATCTATTAAGTCCATTTGATTTAGGACTTTTGTGTCATTATTTCCCTATATAGCTTCTGTCTCGATGATCCCTCCCTTGGTGAGAATGGACTGCTGAAGTCTCCCAGTATTCAGGTGTTGGGATTGATGTGTGATTTAAGTTTTAATAATGTTTCATTTACAAATGTAGGTGCTCTTTCATTGGGTGTATAGATGTTCTGGATTGTGATTTCTTCTTGGCAGATTTTTCCTTGGATGAGAATGAAGTGCTCCTCCTCATCTCTTTTGATTAATTTTGGTTGAAAGTCTATTTTATTAGATATTAGGATAGCTACCCCACCTTGTTTTCTGGGTCCATTTGCTTGAATGTCATTTATCCAGCCCTTTACACTGAGGCACCTTTTATTTTTTGCCGAGGTGTGTATATTGAATGCAGCAGAATGTTGTATCATTTTTCTGCAACCATTCTGTTAGTCTGTGTCTTTTAAGTAGAGAGTTGAATCCATTGATTTTGATAAGTAACAGTAACCAATGAATGTTTGTTCCTTTTATATTAGAATTGGTGATGTTATTGCTTTTCTCTGCTTGTTTTCTTTTAGCTTTCTGTTGAGGAGTCTCTTGGGTGTAGTTGATTTAGTTGGATTGGAGTTTTCCTTCTAGTATCTTCTGTAGGGCTAGGTTGTTATGTATATATTGCTTAAGTTTAGTTTTGTCATGGAATATTTTATTTTCTCCATCCATGTTTATTGAAAATTTTGATGGGTATAGTAGTCTGGGTTGGCAACTGTGGTCTATTAGAGTCTGTCTGACATCTGCCCAGTCCCTTCTGGGTTTCATCGTTTCTGTTGAGAAGTCTGATTTGACTCTGATAGGTCTAATTTTGTATGTTACTTGGCCTTTGTCCCTTGCTGCTTTTAATATTTTTCTTTGTTCTGTAGACTTAGTGTTTTGACTATAATGGGATGTTTTCTTTTCTGGTCTGGTCTATTTTGGTGCTCTGTAGGCCTTTTTTATGTATATGGACATCTCCTTCTTTAAGTTGGGAAATTTTTCTTCTATGATTTTCTTGAAAGTATTTTCTGGATCTTCAAGCCTGGAAACTTCTTTTTCATCTATTCCTATTATTCTTAGATTTCTTCTTTTCATGGTGTCCTTGATTTCTTCAATGTTTTGTGTTTGGAACTTTTCTGATCTTACTTTTTCTTTGAGAGATATATCAATTTCTGCAATTGTATCTCCAGCTCCTGTGATTCTCTCTTCCATCTCTTGTATCTTGTATTCTTTTGGTGATGCTCACTTTGTAGTTCCTGATCTTTTCTCTAAGTTCTTCCTCTCCAGTGTTTTCTCTGTTTGTGTTTTCTTTATTGCTTCTAATTCTTTTTTCTTGTCTTGCACCATTTCCTTCATCTGTTTGAATGTGGATTGCTGTCTTTCATGATGGTCTCTATTTCTGCCCCAATCTAAAGTGGATTATGCAGATAGCCTCCCCAACACTTTCTCCCTACTCAACCATTAATTTTAGCCCTTAAACCCAGCAGGCATTCCCTGGGAACCTGACAGCCAAACCTGCCAGAGAGCCAAATAAGTTGTCAAATCAGGTAGGTACAAGTTTCAATCTTCACTCTCTCCTCCATAAGCAATGCCCTGGTCTCATCCTGAGATCTTTAAGAGCTAATCTTGTGTGGCCTCTCCTCACTCTGTCCGCTCCTCAAGGGATTAAGCAGATCCTAGAGGCACAATCTTTTTTTCTACCTTCTGTAGACCCTCTCAGCACTATCCTCTTTCTCAGCCCATCTCCATTCACAAGTTTCAGCCACCAACTGAAACTTATTTGGAAACACATTTTATCTGGAACTCTTAGTAAGCACACGTTGTAGCATCCCAGAAAGAATTACCTAGCAAGAAACACACAGCTACCACACACTCTTATGAACCAGAAAAAGCAACAGAAACGAAGGCAGATAGACAAAAACAATGTTGGCACCTACAATTGTAAACTTCATTAGGCAAATGACAAGAAGCCAGTGTAAAAGAAAATCAAAACAGCCAGGACAACATGTCTCCACAAGAACCCTGCAACCCTACCACAGTAGGTTGAATATTGCCACACTGACAAAGGATAAGACAAAGACCTTAAAATGGCTTTTTATAAATATAACAGAACTCCTCAAAGAGAAAATAAATCTATGAAAACACAAACTCTTTTGCCCTGTCTTAGACTCTTTTCATCCTACTAAGTTGCCTTGTCTAGCCATGATATGAGGGTATGTGCCTTATTCTAACTTTTTATACAATGTTAGGTTAAAACTCTAAAAGGCATGTTGTTTTCTGAAGAGAAACAGAAGTGGGCCTGGGAAGAGAAGGGAGGAGGAGGGATTGGAAAGAGTGGAAGGAGGAAAAACTGTGTTTGGGATATTATAGATGAGAGTATTTTTTATACATATGGAGAGGGAGAGAGGAGAAAGAGAAGAACCCTTGCTAAAAGGTACAGAAAAAAAATCATAGAATAAAATTTTCCTAACCTAAAGAAGGAGAAAGGTACAAGAATAGGAACATCACATAGATTGGAACAGAAAACAAAGTCCCTTTGGCATATAATAATTAAAACACAAGGGCTCCCAAGTTCATTAAAAAATAAAACACTGCTACAGCTTAAAAGACTTACTGATCCTCACACACTGGTAGTGAGAGACTTCAATATCCCACTCTTACCAATAGATAGACAGGTCACCCAAACAAAACTGAACAGAGAAATCCTGGACTTAACTAATGTTATAAACTCAATGGACCTAACCTATTTACAGAACATTTCACCCAAACACAAACGAATATTCCTTCTTTTCAGCACGTTGTTATAGGTGGTGATCAATATTTACTATTGATATATCTTCTGGTAAAACCTGCTGTTAATCCTAGACAACTATCTAACCAAATCACCACACAGACAGTGGATTTATTTAGTCAACTTAGAACACAATGCTGGGCAATGCTACTCCATCCTAAACCTCCAAGCCTTTATAGTTTCCTAACATTTAGATTTTCCACATTATACTTGCTTTTAGTGAAATCTTAGGTCCAGTCCATCTCTTCATGTCGTTCCCAGATCTCTCCTCCAGCTCTCTCTCCTCGCTCTCTTCAAGCTCCTCCTCCTCCCACTCATTTCCTGCCGTCTAGCTCTTCCCCTCTTTCCTGTCCTCTGGCTCTTCCCAGCTCAACATTGTCTCTAGTTGCTTTATTTTGGCCTCTTTACACAAGAGTTGAGACAGGATGCTTAAAATGAGTATCACAATGCAATATCCGTATTGAAACCAGAGAGTGGGTTGGGGGAGAAATCAGCATTTGAATGAACAAGGGTAAGGGTGTATACATTTCAAAAGAACATTACACCAACAGCACGTCACAGAACATACCCCAAAATTGACCACATACTCAAGTTGAGCACATACTCAGATACAAAGCAAGTCCCAACAGATACAAGAAAAAATGATGTCACACACAAAAGTAGTAGATGGCAAGAAATAATCAAACTCAGGGTTAAATGAAGTAAAATAGGAACAAAAATAAAAAAGGAACAATGCAGGGGCGGAGCCAAGATGGGGACTAGCATGTACAGTTTCTGAGCTGTGGAAGAGCTGGTCGCCTGAGTTGGCAAGTGGAAGGACTTCTGAAGCCAAGGAAACGACAGTGAGGTTTTCTAAATGACAGGGAACATCACACGGGGTGAGAACTTTGGTCTCGGGTCACCTGTGGACTTGTTTGGGGAAGGAGAGAAATGATCCTTTGATCTCCCGGCACCCACAACACCATCCTCCCAGGGTACCAGGACTACTAGCTGCCATACTGGCTTTGCAGGGTCTCTCAGCCACTGACTGACTGTACAGCCTGCCCAAACCCTCGATGACAGATAATACGCTATATACCCACCAAAGCCCAGCAGACCCAACATATAAGCTAGGCACACCAGGCGCTGGGCCTCCCAGGCCTGGAGAGTACAGTGGAGGGTGCCCAGGACGTCTGAGAAGACATCTGGACTGGCACCCCAGTCTCCAGCTGCAGGGGGACTTCCTAACCTGGCAGCTGCAGCAGCACTGAGCTGGTGGAGAAGGTCAGTCCTCCTGCATAAGACCAAGCAGTGCCAAACCTGAGAGCAGAGTGCTCAGATACCCTGATCCCTGCCGATGTGACCTGCTTGAGAGTGAGTGCACCCCTGAGTGTCTGTAGAGCCCTAGATCCAGGGTCCTTCTAAAATAGAAGCCAGGCATCGGACTCCCCTCACCCACATACTCTCTGTGGGAAACAGAGGGTCACTTGGGACCTTGAAGCCCCTGATCAGCAAGTCCAACTGAGGAGTTAATGCAGATAATGCCAGAAAGTGCTCCGCAACCATCACCAGCACCTGCCACATATATGGTGTATGCACAAATAACCCCTTAAAAGCCTGCAAAACAGAGCCCCTCCTACACATTCAAGGGTTCAAGATTCTTTATCACTCTGTCCCTCGAGACACACTTCCACGCACACTTACACACACACACACACACACACACACACACGCACGCATGCACGCACACACACACGTGCACGCGCATGCACCTGCATTTTTCTCTTTTGCGCCTTTGTATTTTCCTCCCACAGATACAGCTAGTGAACCAACACACATGCTGAGGCCATGGGACCTCTCTCAGATTCCTAAAGAACTCTCCAGATGCCAGAGAGAGATAGTACCAGTCTGAACTGCAGATCCAGAAACAAACAGTGAAAGTTTCAGATAAGCCAATGGCCAGGTGTAGGCAAAAGAACACATCCAACATAAATCAGGACATCATGACTTCACCAGCAGGCCCCTAAATTGATGGATACTCCAATTCATCAAAAGCACAGGAAAATTACTTTAAAGATATGATAACCCAATTATTTGAGGCTCAAAAAGAGGAAACAATCAATTCTCACAGAGCAATACCCATGCAAATTCAGAGAGTTAAAGAGGAAATGAACAAACCTATCAAAGATTTGGCAGGTCAATTGGAGACAAAGAAAGAGGAAATGGACAAAATTCTTAAAGAAACACAGGCAAACATAGCCAAACAAATAGAGGCACAAGAAGAGATACAATTAGTGACATATAGAGAGGAAATGAACAAAAAAATAGAGACCATTGTAGAGAGACAAGAATCCACATTCAAACAGATGAAGAAAATGATGCAAAGCATGAAAACAGAATTAGATTCAATAAAGAAAACACAAACTGAGAAAACCCGGGAGCTAGAGAACTTGGAGAAAAGATCAGGAACCACAAAGGTAAGCATCACCAACAGAATACAAGAGATGGAAGAAAGAATATCTGGAGGAGAAGATACACTCGCAGAAATTTATACTTCTCTCAAAGAAAAAGTAAAATCAGAAAAGTCCCAAACACAAAATATCCAATAAATCAAGGACACCGTGAAAGGACAAAATCTAAGAATAATAGGAATAGAGGAAAAAGAAGATTTAATGCTCCAAGGTCCAGAAAAAATTTTTCAAGAAAATCATAAGCAACAGAACAAGAAAATTTGAACACAGGGAACTTCCCAGAGACTCATACTCCAACCAAGGACTATTCATGGAGATAACCTAGAACCCCTTCACAGACGTAGCCCATGGCAGTTCAGTGTCCAAGTGGGTTACCTAGTAATGGGAAGAGGGACTGCCTCTGACATAATCTGATTGGCCTGCTCTTTGATCACCTCCCCTGAGGGGGGAGCAGCCTTATCAGACCACAGTAGAGGACAATGCAGCCACTTTTGATGAGACCTGATAGACTAAGATCAGAAAGGAGAGGAGAACCTCCCCTATCAGTGGACTTGGGGAGTGGCATGCATGTAGAAAGGGGAGGGAGGGTGGGATCGGGAGGGGAGAAGGGAGGGGCTTATGGGGGGATACAAAATGAATAAAGTGTAATTAATAAAAAATTTCAAAAAAAATCATAGAAGAAAATTTTCCCAACTTAATGAAAGAGATGTCCATAAAAATACAAGAGGCCTACAGAACACCACAAAGGCTAGACCAGAAGAGAAACACATCCCATCACATCATAGTCAAAACAGTAAATCTACAGAACAAAGAAAGATATTAAAAGCAGCAAGGGAAAAAGGCCAAGTAACATATAAAGGTAGACCTATCAGAATCACACCAGACTTCTCATCAGAAACTATGAAAACCAGAAGGGCCTGGGCAGGTATCAAGCAGACTCTAAGAGACCACAGATGCCAACCCAAACTACTATACCCTGCAAAGCTTTCAATCAACATAGATGGAGAAAACAAAACATTCCATGAGAAAACTAAATTTATGCAATATCTACACAGCAAACCAGCCCTAAAGAAGGTACGAAAGGAAAACTCCAATCCAATGAAAACAACTTCACCCAAGAAAACATAGCATATAGATAATATTGCAGCAAAAATTAAAAGAAAACAAGCAATGAAACACAGTAAGACCACCGACTCCAATATAAAAGGAACTAACGTTCATTGGACACTAGTATCTATCAACATCAATGGACTCAACTCTCCAATAAAAAGACACAGACTAATAGAATGGGTGCGGAAACAGGATCCAACATTCTGCCGCATCCAAGAAACATACCTCTGCAACAAAGATAAACACTACTACCTCAGAGTAAAGGGCTGGAAAAATATCTTTCAAGCAAACGGACCCAGAAAACAAGCTGGGGTAGCTATCCTAATATCTAATAAAATAGACTTTCAACCAAAATTAATAATAAAAAAAAAAACATGAGGAGGTACACTACATTCTTATCAAAGAAAAAATCCACCAAGAGGACATCACAATTCTGAACATCTATGCCCCAAATACAAAAGCACCTACATTCATAAATGAAACATTATTAAAACTTAAATCACACATCAATCCCAACACCTTAATAGTGGGACACTTCAACACTCCACTTTAACCAAGAGACAGATCATCTATACAGAAGCCTAATAAGAAAATAAAGGTCCTAAATTAAATGGACATAATAGATGTCTACAGAACTTTCCACCCAAACTCAAAAGAGTATACTTTCTTTTCAACACCTCATGGAACCTTCTCCAAAATAGACCATATAATTGGTCACAAAGCAAGCCTCAACAGATACAAGAAGATTGAAATAATCCCCTGTATTCTATCTGACCACCGTGGACTAAAGCTGAACCTCAACAACGATGGAATTAGAAAAGAAAGCCTACAAGCACATGAAAACTGAACAACTTGCTGCTCAATTGACAGCTGGGTTAAGGAAGAAATAAAGAAAGAATTTAAAGACTTCCTAGAATTCAATGAAAATGAAGGTACAACATACCCTAATTTATGGGACACAATGAAGGCAGTGCTGAGAGGAAAATTCACAGAACTAAGTGCCTTCAAAAAGAAATTTGTGACATCCCATACAAGCAACTAAATGGCCCAACTGAAAGCCCTAGAAAAGAAAGAAACAAACATACCCAAAAGGAGCAGACAGCTGGAAATAATCAAACTTAGGGAGGAAATCAATCAATTAGAAACAAATAAAACTATTCGAAGAATGAAACCAAGAGCTGGTTCTTTGAGAAAATCAACAAGATAGACAAACCTTTAGCCAAACTAAGTAAAAGGCAGAAAGAAAATATTCAAATCAGCAAAATCAGAAATGAAAAAGGGAACAAAACTACAGACACAGAAGAAATCCAAACAATCATCAGGTCATAGTACAAAAGCCTATATGCCACAAAATTTGAAAATCTAAAAATGGACAATTTTCTTGATAGAATCCATCTATCAAAATTAAGTCTAGATCAGGTAGAAAAATTGAATGGTTGTATATTCCCCAAGGAAATAGAAGCAGTCATCAACAGTCTCCCTTAAAAAAAAGCCCTGGGCCAGATGGATCCAGTTTAGAATTCGACGAGACCTTCAAAGAAGTGCTAACTCCAATTCTCTTCAAACTATTCCACAAAAGAGAAACAAAAGGAACATTATCAAACTCATTCTATGAAGCCATAGTCACCGTGATACCTAAACCACACAAAGACCCAAAAAAACCCTGAAAATTTAGACCTATCTCTCTAATGAATATTGATGCAAAAATACTCAATAAAATACTTGTAAACCAAATCCAAGAACACATCAAAAATATCATCCACCATGACCAAGTAGGCTTCATCCCAGGCATTCAAGGGTGGTTCAACATAGGAAAATCCATCAATGTAATCCACCACATAAACAAACTGAAAGAGAAAAACCACATGATCACCTCTTTAGGTGCCGTAAAAGCATTTGACAAAGTCTAACACCTACTCATGCTTAAAGTCTTAGAGAGATCAGGGATACAAGGCACATACGTAAGCATAGTAAAGGCAATACAGAAAGCATGTAACCAACATCAAACTCAATAGAAAAAAACTCAGTCAGTCCCACTAAAATCAGGGACAAGACAAGGCTGCCCACTCTCTCTGTATCTCTTCAACATAGTATTTGAAATCCTTGCTAAAGCAATAAGAAAACTAAAGGAGATTTAGGGGATACAATTAGGAAAGGAAGAGGTCAAAGTATCACTCTTCACAGATGATATGACAGTATACATGAATGACCACAAAAATTCAACCAGAGAACTCCTTCAACTGATAAACACATTCAGCAAATGGCAGAACACAAAATCATCTCAAAAAAAAAAAAAAAAAAATCAGAAGCCCTCCTGTATACCAAAGACCAAAATGCCGAGAACGAAATCAGGGAAACAACACCCTTCACAATAGCCATTAATAACATAAAGTAAATTGAAGAAGATATCAGAAGATGGAAATATGGAAATATCTCCCGTGCTCAAGGATTGGTAGGATTAACGTTGTGAAAATGGCCATCTTGCCAAAAGCAATCTACAGATTCAACACAATTCCCATCAAAATACCAACTCAGGTTCTTTACAGACCTTGAAAGAAAGATTTTCCACTTCATATCGAAGGAAAAAAATAATCTCCAAAACTATCCTGTACAACAATAGATCATCTGGAGGTATCTCCATTCCCGATCTCAAGCTGTACTACAGAGCAATTGTAATAAAACCTACCTGGTATTCTCATAGAAATAGAAAGGAGGATCACTGGAATCAAATAGAAGACCCAGAAATAAACCCACACACTTATCAATACTTGATTTTTGAAAAAGGAGCAAAAAACATTCAATGGAAAAGTATCTTCAACAGATGGTGCTCGTCCATCTGGATGTCTACATGCAGAAAAAATGAAAATAGATCCATATTTATCACCCTGCTCAAAACTAAAGTCCAAGTGAATCAAAGACAACATAAAACCTGATACTCTAAATTGGTTAGAAGAAAACTGGGAAAGAGCCTAGAACTCATTGGCACAAGAGACAACTTCCTGAACAGAACACCAATAGCACAGGCTCTAAGAACAACAATCAATAAATGGCACCTCATGAAACTGAAAAGCTTCTGTAAAGCAAAAGACACTGTCATCAGAACAAAACGACAGCCTACAGACTGGGAAAGGATCTTCACCAATCCTATATCTGACAGAGGGCCGATATTCAGAATATATAAAGAACTAAAGAAGTTAAAAAGCAGTGAATTAAGTAATCCAATTAAAAATTGGGTACGGAGATAAACAGAGAATTCTCTGCAGAGGAATATAGAATTGCACAGAAACACTTACACTTACACAACATCCTTAGCCATCGTAGAGATGCAAGTCAAAACGACCCTGAGATTTCTCCTTACACCCATCAAAATGGCTAAAATCAAACTCAAATGACAACACATGCTGTAGAGGTTGTGGAGAAAAGGGAACCCTCCTCCATTGCTGGTGGGAATGTAAACTGGTACAACTACTTTGGAAGTCAATCTGGTGCTTTCTCAGACAATTAGGAATATTGCTTCCTCAAGACCCAGCTATACCACTCCTAGGCATATACCCAAAATTTGCTCAAGTACACAATAAGGATATTTCTCAACCATGTTTTAGCAGCTTTATTTGTAATAGCCAGAACCTGGAAACAACCCATATGTCCCTCGACTGAGTAATGGACACAGAAATTGTGGTATTTTTACACAATGGAATACTACAATCAAAACCAAGGAAATCATGAAATTTGCAGGAAAATGGTGAGATCTAGAAAAGATCATTCTGAGTGAGGTATCCCAGAAGGAGAAAGACACAGATGGTATATACTAACTTATATAGACCTAGAAGATATGATGAACATAATGAAATCTATATACCTAAAGAAGATAAACAAGAAAGAGAACTCAAGGTAAGATGATTAATCCTCACTGAGAAAGAAAAATGGGATATTCATTGGACATAGTAGAAAACAAGTAACAGGAGAGGAGCCTACCACAGAGGGCCTCTGAAAGACTCTACCAAGCAGTGTATCAAAGCAGATACCAAGACTCATAACCAAACCTACAGCAGAATGCAGGGAATCATATGAAAGAAGGGGGAGTTAGTGTGACCTGGAGAGGATTGGAGCTCCACAAAAACCAAATATATCTGGGCACAGGGGTCTTTTCTGAGACTGACACTCCACCATGGACCATGTATGGATATAATGTAGAACCTCTGCTCGGATGAAGCCCGTGGTAGCTCAGTAACCAATTGGTTTCCCATATTAAGGGGAACAGGGACTATTTCTGACAGGATCTCAATGGCAGGCCCTTTGACCTCCCCACCCCCCAAGGGAGGAGCAGTCCTGCTAGGCCACAGAGGAGGACTTTGCTGCCAGTCCTGAAGATACTTGATACAGGGTCAGATGAAAGGGGAGGAGTTCCTCCCCAATCAGTGGATTTGGAAAAGGGCAGGGAGGAAATGAGGGAGGGAAGGAGGGATTGGGAGGAATGAGAGAGTGGGATATAGCTGGGATACAGATTTAATAAAATGTAACTAATAATAAAAATTTTAAAAAAGGAATAATGCAACAAATAATTGGTTCATTGGGAAAATCATTCAGATTTAAAAACCATTATCCAAGTTAACTAAAAGGCATAAAGTGTAAATCCAAATTAACAAAATTAGAGATGAAAGGGGAGACAGAGCAACAGACACCAAGAAAATTCAGTGAATTATAGGGACATACTTTAGAAATTTGTGCAACATCAAATTGGAAAAATAAATAAATGGATCAATTTCTCAATAGATATCAATTACCAAAGTTAAGCTGAGATCAGGGAAACAATGTAAACAGAACTATAACCCCTAGTGAAATACAAGCAGTCTATGATTGTAGAAGACTTAGACTCCCTACTCAGATGCAGCCCATATGCAGCTCAGTCTCCCTGTTGGTTCCCTAGTAAAGGGATCAGGGGCTGTGTCTGAAATGGACTGCACTGCCGTCTCTTTGGTCACTTCAACCTGGTGGGGAGACCTTTCCAAGAAACAGAGGAAGAGGATGCAGGAAGTACTGATGAAACTTGATATGCTAGGGTCAGGTACTAAAGGAGGAGGACTCCCCCTTTTCAATGGACAGGGAGAGGAAAGAGAAGGGAAGTTGGGACAAGGAGATAAGGGAAGGGGCTAAAATCAGGATACATAGTGAAAAAACGGTAAAAAAAAAAAAGTAATAAAATATTTTTTCTTAATTCTCCTAACAAACAGAAGTCCAAGACCAGATGCTTTAGTGCAGAATTCTAACAAACTGCCAAAAGAAGTTAATGGCAATATTCCTCAAAATATTCCACAAAAGTGAATTAGAAAGAACATTGCCCAATTCATTCTATAAGGGTATAGTTACTCAGATACCTAAACTGCAGAAAGACCCAAAAAAGAAAGAAAATTACAGACCAATTTCCTTTATGAACATACATGCAAAGATACTCAATAAAACACTTGCAAACCAAAAAGATCATTTACCATGATCAAGTTGCCTTCATCTCAGAAATGAGGGATGTGACAAAATATAAATCAATAAATGTAATCCCCCCACACAAACATTTTATCAACCACATTAATTGCTGCTCTTTTTGTAATAACTAGAAGTTGGAAACAAGCTAGATGTCTCAAAAGATGAATGGATATGCTGGTGGAAGTGCAATCTCATACAGTCACTTTGTAAATCAATATGGAGGTTTCCCAGAAAATTGGAAATTGATGTACTTCAAGGCCCAGCCATACAACACCATCCTACCACAAGGACATTTGCTCAACTATATTCACAGCATCTTTGTATGCAATAGCCGAAACTGGAAACAACTTAAATGTATCTCAAGTGAAGAATGGACAAAGAAAATGTGGTGTATTTACACAATGGAGTGTTACTAAGCTGTGAATAGCTGTGAAAAATCATCAGCAACTTTTCAGTCTAATGAATAGATGTAGAACCAAACACCATCCTGAGTGAGGTAACATTGACCCAGAAAAACAAACATGGTATAAACTCACTTATAAGTGGATACTAGTTGTAAAATAAAGGATTATCATGCTACAATTCATAGACCCACCAAGGCTAAGTTACAAGGAGGGCTCAAGCGGTGAGGCATGGATTTCCCTGAGAAGGGGAAATAGAATAGATTATTCAGGTAGATGGAACAGGAGGTAAAAGGTTGGGGTGGGAGGAATACTGGGAGAGACGACTAGAATTTCTTGGGTGAGGTAGAAACCTAGTGCAATAGAAACTCCCAGGAATTTATGAGGTTAGCCCCAGTGAAAACTGCTAGTAATGGAGAATGTTGTACCTGAACTATCCATATTCTTTAACCCAGCAAAGCTTCTAGTAGAGTGATTGGGACACCTTAGACCCACAATTTGGCCTGCCTGCAAGATATGTTGGGGTAAAGGTGGTGCAGAACTTGTGCAAGTGATCAACCAATGACTGGTCCAATTTGAGACACATGCCATGAGAGGAAGCACAAGCCTGACATTATCTGTAGGGCCAGGAATCATAGGATGGATAACCCAGACACCAAAGGCAGACCCAAACATGACTGGTAAAAATAAAATAAAATAAAATAAAATAAAATAAAATAAAATAAAATAAAATAAAATAAAATAAAATAAAATAAAATAAAATAAAGTAAAGTAAAGTAAAATAAAATAAAATAAAATAAAATAAAAAATAAGTTCCTAATGATATTCTGCTATACTTATAAACAGGAGCCTAGCATAAATTTTATCAGAGAGGCTTCATCCAGCAACTGAAAGGAGCAGATGCAGAGACCCACAGCCAAACATTAGATGGAGCTCAGAGAATCCTGAAGAAGAGAAGGAGGAAAGAGTGTAGGAGCCAGTGGGGTCAAGGACTCCACAAGAAAATGGCTTACAGAATCAACTAACCACCACTCATATAGGCTCATAGAGATGGAAGTGACAGTCAGGGTGCCTGTATGGGGCTGACCTAGGTCTTTTACATATATGCTATATATGTAAGTTATGTAGCTTGATGTTTGTATGACACTTAAAAGTGAGAGTGGGAACTATCTCTGACTCTTTTGACTGCTGTTAGGATCCTTTACTTCCTACTGGGTTCCCATATTAATCTTAATATAAGGGACTGTCCCTAGTCTTATTGTAACTTGATATGCCATGGTTGGATGATAACCCTGGGAGGCTTTTTCCTAAAGGGAAAGGGAGAAAGAGTGTATCTAAGGGAGAGGGAGTCTTTGGGGTCTGGGGGAAGGACTAGGAGTAGAGTAAGGAAGAGAAACTTTGGTGAGGATGTAATATTTGAGAAAAGAATAAATAAACAGACAAATAAATAAATAAAAGAATGGATAAAAGAAATGTGGTACATTTACACAATAGAATATTACTCAAGTATTTAAAAAATGAAATCATGACATTTGCATGTAAAGAATTGGAACTAGAAAAACATCTTATATGAGGTATCCCAGATTCAGACAAATATGTTATGTATGTATTTGCTTATATGTGGATATTAGCTCTTTAGTCAATGATACCCAAACTACAATCTATAAAACCACAGAGGTTTGGCATAGACTACGGAACTAAGTGGGAATAAATATATCTTCCTAGGAAGAAGAAATAAATAGTTATGTATTCAAGAGGAGGGGGACTCTAATGTGAGGATCAAGTGGGGGCAGTACAGGAGAGACAGCTCAAATTAAGGGCCATTTAAGAGGTAGTATAAAAAAGTAATCCAGTAGAAGCTTTATAAAAGTTATGGGTATATAAAGGTGACCTAAATGAAATTGCCACATAATGGGGAAACAGAGTCCCAACTGGACAGCTCTTGTTACTAAATGTCACTTCAAGTCTTAGGATTGAGTTACCTAATCTAGTTTTTTTTTTTTTGACAAAAAAAGTCCCATTGTGAATCCCCAAACAACCCAAGCTGTTGCCAAGACTATAGGTTGCTTTCCATGAACTAATGGCAAGGCCCCATTGCTGAAAAAAACACCTACACCACACATTGAAGATGGATATGTTGAGCTTGTGCCTACATAAAGCCTTCACCCCTGTGTGCATGTCCTAGTGTCTTTGGTACAGGAAAGTACTTTTGCATGCTGCCAAAGGAGAAATGTAAACCCAACCCAGGCACAAACTCTTTGACCAACAAATGGTGTGTACTACCTGCAAGATGTGCTAAAGCAATTGCCCCACAAAGCTTGTGAGCATAACCAACCAAACTTATTTGACTTAAGGATCACTCCCTGTGATGAAAGCCATATTCAACACTGATTGAGTGACCAAGAACCTAAGCTCTCATAGCCCAGGAACTTAGGTAAACAAAATTATACTGCTTTAAAAATAATTATAAAATTACTCCTAATAACATTCTTCTATACTCACAAATCAGTACCTTGTTCAGCTGTCAGCAGAGATGCTATCTCCCGTATCAAATGGGAACAAATGTAGAGACTCATAGCCAAACATTACAAAGAGAGTGAGATCTTCTAACAGTCTGCCATAAATAAGATGTCTTCCATTAGGGTTCAGGGAACCATTAAGAATATGAGGTACAGAGAGTGTAAGTGCCATAGGGGATGGAGGACAACAAGAAAATCTTGTTAGGCCCTTTAAATCCACATGATCAAAGCTCATGTGAACTCACAGAGACTAAGGCAGCATGCACATGATCTGCACTGGTCTCCACCAGATGGGGTCCAAGAGCTAAAAGAAGAAGTGGACACATGCCACTATCCATGACCCAGAAGCTACTTACAATTGAGAGCTACTTGAAAATTTAGTTTTCTCCAAGGGAGCCTCACTGGGAAAACAAAGTGCCATTAAGAGTAGGCTGCATGTCCAGCAGTAGACGGCCAGTAGAAAATGTACCCAAAGACATCATCCGAGGTTCCTTGTCTTATAAAGTCATGCTGGGGCTTTAAAAAACTATCTTTTAAAATTTCACCTTACTTTAGTATGTACATATATACTCATATCTATATTTAAGAGAGAACATACATATATAATATTAATGTATGCATATACATATACACATATACACTTGCTTTTTACCCTACAGGTTTATTGCATATACATTATGGGTTTTAGTTTAGTGTATTTATGTTATTCCTAAATGTGTAAACAAGTGGGTTTCTTTCTTTTTACTTCTGTTTTTTTATTATTATTATTATTAGTTACATTTTATTAACTCTGTATTCCACCTGTATCCCGCTCCCTCATTTCCTCCCAAATCCTCCCTCCTTCCTCATCTCCTTCCTGCTCCTTTCCAAGTCCACGGACTGGGGAGAACCTCCTCCCCTTTTGTCTGGCCCTGTTTTATCAAGTATCTTCAGGACTGGCTGCAAAGTCCTCCCCTGTGGCCTAGCAGGACTGCTCCTCCCTTGGGGGGTGGGGATGTCAAATAGCCTGCCATTGAGTTCCTGTCAGAAAGTCTCTGTTCCCCTTACTATGGGAAACCAATTGGTTATTGAACTACCATGGGATGTGCATTGGATGTATGACAGGAGTCTACCACAGAAGGCATCTGAAAGACTCTACCTAGTAGCATTTCAAAACAGATACTAAGACTCATAACCAAACCTTCCGCAGAAGGAAGGTTAGTATGACGTGGAAAGGATAAGAGCTCCAAAAGGACCAAATATATCTGGGAACAGGGTTTTTTGCTGAAACTGTTTCTCCATCCAAGGACCATATATGGATATTACCTAGAACCTTTGCTCAGACGAAGCAAGAGGGTTTCTACATGTACATGTTTCTTGTACTTTTTCTTGGTATCTTTTCTTCCTTCTGTTTGTTTTGTTTTATTCAGATGTATTAATTCTTGCTTTATCTTATTGTATTTATTGCTATATATTATGTTAGAAAAAAAGTTATTTTCAATGAAAGGAAAATTAGAAATAATGAGCCAAGGGATAGTCACACAGCTCAGTAGGAAAAAGTGTTTGCCACCTGGTCTGGTGCCTTGGGTTTGATCCTTGAAATCCACAATAGGAAAGGAGAGAACTGACTCCTGCAAGTTTTCCTCTAAACTCTATGTACATCATAGCAGAAATGCATCTTTACCCACACACACACACACAAAAAAAAAAACCCTAACAAATAGAATTTAAACTTAAAACTACTAGGAATGGAAGATGAAAGTAAATCTGATGGCAAGAGTGCAACAGGAAGTTGCCACACAGAAACAGAACTGTTTTTACTTCATGAAGTTGTCTCCTGTGTCAATGAGGTCAATTCTTCCCCACTTTTTCATCTAACAGGTTTAGTATGTCTGGTTTTATATTGAGATCTTTGATCCACCTGGACTTTAGTTTTGTGCAGGGTGATGAATCTATTTGAATTTTTTTTACATGAAGACGTCCAATTAAACCAGCACCATTTGTTGAAGATGCTGTCTGTTTTCGATTATATGGTTTTGGCTTCTTTGTCAAAAAAAAAAAAGTATCCATAGGTGTGTGGGTTTATTTTTGGGTCTTTGATTTGATTCCAATGATCCACCATTTTATTTCTATGCCAGTACCATGTAGTTTTTATTACTGTTGCTCTGTAGTATAGCTTGAAAACAGAGAAAGATATACCTCCAGATGATCTGTTGTTGTACAGGATTGTTTTAGCAATTCTGTTTTTTGTTTGTTTGTTTTTTCATTTGAAATTGAGAATTGTTCTTTCAAGTTCTGTAAAGAATTGTGTTGGTATTTTGGTGGGAATTTCACTGAATCTGTAGATTGCTTTTGGCAGGATGGCCATTTTCAGAATGCTAATCCTACCAAATCGTGAGCATGAGAGATCATTCGCCAAAAGCACAGGCTCTAATATCAACAATCAATAAATGGGTCCTCATGAAATGGAAAAGCTTCTGTCACTGTCATCAGAACAAAACGACAGCCTACATACTGGGAAAGGATTTTCACCAACCCTATATCTTACAGAGGGCTAATATCCAGAATACAAAAAAAAAAAAAAAAAAAAAAAAACCCTCAAGAAGTTAAAAGCAACCAATCAAGTAATCCAATTAAAAAATGGGGTGCAGAGCTAAACAAAGAATTCTCAATAGAGAAATATCAAAAGGCAGAACAACACTTAATAAATGCTCAATGTCCTTAGTCATCAGGGAAATGCAAATCAAAATGACCCTGAGATTTCACCTTACACCCATCAGAATGGCTAAGATCAAAAACTCAAGTGACAATACACCCTTTAGAGGATGTGGAGAATGGAGAACACTCCTTTATTTTTGGTGGGAATGTAAATTTGTAGAACCATTTTGGAAATCAATCTGGTGCTTTCTCAGATAATTAGGTATAGTGCTATCTCAAGATCCAGCTATACCACTCCTAGGCATATCCAAAATATGTTCAAGCATACAACAAGGATATTTGCTCTACCATATTCATAGCAGCTTTATTCATAATAGTCAGAATCTGGAAATAGCCCAGATATCTCTCAGTTGAAGAATGATGACCCTGAGTAAGATGCTCAATCGTCACTCATAAAGGCAAACAAGATGAACATAAGAAATAGGAAAAAAAGAAGATCAGATTAAATTTACATATATATTTATAATGCCAAGATAAAAACCATTATTATGTATAATTAACATATGTCAGAAACTCTAAAATTCACTGAGGCATATTTCATTATTGTTTTTCATATTAAAATACAATTACAAAATTTTCCTGCATGTATGTTTATTCATGCCTTGTGTACCTGGTACTGGCAAAACTCTGAAGGCAACTTTGAATCCCCTAGAACTGGAGTTATGAATGGTTGTGAATTACCATTATTGTGCTTGGAATCAAATCTGAGTCCTTTGCAAGTGCAATTAGAACTGGGAACCACTGAGCAGTCTTTCCTCGGGTCTCTTTTTCTTGATTTTGTTACATATATTAAAAATGCATAGATATATAAATACAACCTGCTCAGTCTGTTGAATGTTATTTGTATGTATATGATTTCAAATCTGACCCCTTGTCACGGAAAAACCAACTAAGGGGCACATCCCTAGGGAATTATATTCCTCCTACTTTGGGCAATCCTTAGTTGCTGTATCTGTTTATGTAAATTAGTGGTTCTCAACCATCTTAATGCTGCTACTATTTAATATTACTTCTTCCTGTTGTAATGACCCCAAATCACAAAATTTATTTTTTTGCTACTGCATATCTCTAATTTTGCTACTGTTATGAATTGTAATGAAAATATCTGATATGTGGGATATTTGTTATGTAACCCTTGTGAAAGGCCTGCTTAACTACAAAAAAAGTTAGGACTCACAGGTTGAGAACCACTGATCTAGAAGAAGGCTTCGGTGTATGGTATATAAATTAAGTGTAGAGAAGTGTGTTTTTAAAAACACATTTTTAGATGTACAGATTTTAGTGGGTTTATTCTATATTGTATGTTTATATGAGTGAGTATATACCATGCATGTCTTTTTGCTTCTGGGACAACTCACTCAGGATGATCCTTTCCAGGTCCCACCATTTACCTGCAAATTTCATGATTTCCTTATTTTTCATTGCTGAGTAATACTCCATTGTATAGATGTACCACAGTTTCTGCATCCATTCTTCAGTTGAGGGGCATCTGGGTTGTTTCCAGCTTCTGGCTATTACAAAAAGAGAGGACCCTAACTAAAATGTTCAATCCCCATCCTGAAAGGCAAAGAGGATGGACATCAGAAGAGAAAGAAAATAGGAAACAACCTCGGAACCTGCTACAGAGGGCCTCTGAAAGCCAGAAGAAAACAGGAAACAACCTTGAAACCTGCCACAGAGGGCCTCTGAAAGCTTCTGCAGTATAGACTGTCAAAGCAGATGCTGAGCCTGATGGCCAACTGATGGGCAGAGTGAATGGAATTTTATGTAAGAAGTGGGAAATAGTAAGAGCTGGAGGGGACGGGAACTCCACAAGGAGAGCAACAGAACAAGATAATTTGAACACAGGGAACTTCCCAGAGACTCATACTCCAACCAAGGACTATTCGTGGAGATGACCTGGAACCCCTGAACAGGTGTAGCCCATGTCAGTTCAGTGTCCAAGTGGGTTACATAGTAATGGGAAGAGGGACTGCCTCTGACATAATCTGATTGGCCTGCTCTTTGATCACCTCCCCTGCTCTTTGATCACCAGGCCACAGTAGAGGACAATGCAGCCACTTTTGATGAGAACTGATAGACTAAGATCAGAAAGAAGAGGAGAACCTCCCCTATCAGTGGACTTGGGGAGTGGCATGCATGCAGAAAGGGGAGGGAGGGTGAGATCGGCAGGGGAGGAGGGAGGGGCTTATGGGGGGATACAAAATGAATAAAGTGTAATTAATAAAAAATTAAAAAAACACATTTTTATATTTTATTTTGTTTTCATTTGCATATATAATTTTCCCTGAATCATTTTTGAAAGTCTTATAATTTCCCCTATCAAATTGTCTTAAAATCTGTTGAAACAATAAACATAAATTATTTTCTGAATATTCAACTTGTTTCCACTGAGTTACAAGCCTCTCTTTATGACAATAACATACGTTTGATGACTGTGGCTAAATATTTCATTCTGATATCACATTATATAAGTCTTGTAACTTTCTTCTCTTGAAAATATCCCATTGGATATTTTAGGTCCTTTTATTTCTTTTAACAAACTTTTACTGTCAATTGGACAATTTCTACCAAAAACCCTCTTGGAAATTTAATAAAAATTATTTTTAATGCTTTAAATTATGTGTGCAGGATAGATGTTGCATGTGTGCGTTCTGATGCCAAAAGAGGCCAGAAGAGAAGTTCTGTTCCCTGGAAATGGAGATACAATTGGTAGCCTGACATGGCTACTAGAAACAGAAACTTGGATCCTCTGAAAAAGCAGTATGTTTTGTTACACACTTAGTCATCTCTCCAGCTTTTTTTTTTTTTTATAAAAACTGTATTAAAGGGACTAGAGTGAAGGAGGACTCTTGCTAAAATGCTCAATTCCTATCCAGAAAGGCAAAGAGGCTGGACATCAGAAGAGGGAACAAGTCAGGAGCCTGACACAGAGGACCTCTGAAAAGCTCTGCCCTGCAGACTATCAATGTAGATGCTGAGACTTATGGGCAACCTTTGGGCAGAGTGAAGGGAATGTTAGGAAAGAAGTGGGAAATAGTAAGATCTGGAGAGGACAGGAACTCCACAAGGAGAGCAACAGAACCAAAAAATCTGAGCACAGGGGTCTTTCCTGAGACTGATATTCTAACCAAGGACTATGCATGGAGATAACCTAAGACCCCTGCACAGATGTAGCCCATGGCAGTTCAGTATCCAAGTGGGTTCCATTGTAATACGAATAGGGACTGTCTCTGAAATGAACTTATTGGCCTGTTCTTTAATTACCTCCCCCTGAGGGGAAGCAGTATTACCAGGCCACAGAAGAAGACACTGCAGCCACTTCTGATGAGACCTAAGATCAGAAGAAAGGAAAAGAAGTCCTCCCCTATCAGTGGACTTGGGGAGGGGCATGCATGCAGAGGGTGGAGGAAGGGAGGGATTGGGATGGGAGGAGGGAAGGAACCATGGGGGGGATACAAAGTGAGTAAAGTGTAATTAATAAAGAGAAAAAATTTGTATTAAAAACAAAATTTGCAATATTTCAAAAATTTGGTATATATTATTGTACAGGACACTAGATTTTACAAGAACGTTTTTATACAAATACATAATGTGTTTTGATGGTGCTCTTCCCCATATCCCTCCCTGCCTATTTCCCTCCCTCCAGTGCTCGTTAATAAGTTCTGTTCCTCTGAAAAGTTTTGCATCCTACTGCTTTTCAGATACACTCGTGGTTTATGAATTTGTGTAAAATCTAGGCTGCACAGATGAGAGAAAATGTGAGATATTTATCTTAATTTGTTTAATATTGTTATCTCTGGTTGCATCAACTCTAACCTCTTTATTACTGAAAACCATTTCACTGTGTTTACACATTATCCATTCCTCTTGGATCGGTGGCTGGACTGGTTCTATAACTTGGTAGTTGTGAGTAGTGCTACAAAGTTTGAGTCACAAGTGCCACTGTGATATGATATGATATGACTTGAAGTCTTACGAGTAAATACACTGGAGTGGTGGGTCTGAGTCATATGTTAAATATATTTTAGTTCTCTTCTTTCTTTTTCTTTTCTTTTTCCTTTGTTGAAGAAACATAAATGCTGCAGTGGTGTAGAGAATGGGAAATCCTCTTGAGGTGTGGAGAATGGGAAATCCTCCTCCATTGCTGGTGGGAATATAAATTTATACAACCACTTTGGAAATCAATCTGTTACTTTCTCAGACAATTTGGAATAGTGTTACCTCAGATCCAGCTATACAACTCCTAGGCATATTTCCAAAATATGCTCAAGTACACAAGGACATTTACTCAATCATGTTTGTAGCAGCTTTATTCATAATAGCCAGAATCTGGAAACAACCCAGATGTCCCTCAATTGAGGAATGGATACAGAAATTGTGGTACATTTATACAATGGAATACTACTCAGCAATTAAAAACAAGGAAATCATGAAATTTGCAGGCAAATGTTGGGAACTAGAAAAGATCATCCTGAGTGAAGTATCCCAGAAGCAGAAAGACACACATATATCTTTACTCACTTAGAAGTGGATATTACACGTATAGTATAGAATGAACATACTAAAATCTATACACCCAAAGAGCTAAGCAAGAAGGAGGACCCTGGGTAATATGCTCAATCCTAACTCAGAAAGGACATAGGAAGAGGGAAAAAAAAACAAGGAACAGGACAGGAGTCTACCACAGAGGGCCTCTGAAAGACTCTACCCAGTAGTGTATCAAAGTAGACGCTGAGACTCATAGCCTTGGGCATAGTGCAGGGAATCTTATGAAAGAAGGGGGAGATAGTAAGACCTGGAGGGGACAGGAGCAACAGAGCTAAGTAATCTGGGCTGAGGGGTCTTTTCTGAGACTGATACTCCAACCAAGGACCATGCATGGAGATAAGCTAGACCCCCTGCATACATGTAACCCATTGCAGCTCAGTCTCCAAGAGGGTTCTCTAGTAATGGGAACAGGGACTGTCTCTGACATGAACATGGCTGAGTTTTATCACCTCCCTCTGATGGGGGAGCAGCCTTACCAGGCCACAGGGAAAGACAATGCAACCAGTCCTGATGAGATCTTATAGATTAGGCTCAGAGGGAAGGGGAAGAGGAACTCCTCTATCAGTGGACTGGGAAGGTGCATGGGAGGAGAAGAGGGAGGTTGTGTGGGATTGGGTGGGGTTGAGCAACGGGGCTACAGTTGGGATACAAAGTGAACAAACTGTAATTAATAATAAATAATTAGATTTTTTTAAAAAAGAAAAATGTTAAAAGCACCATCATCTCTGATCTTAATTATGGAAGAATGTATACAAACAAATCCTTTCACTTTTGGAAGTATGATCAGAGTAATTATAAATACCTTTTTGTTAGAGCTGACTGAAGATGGGCTTGATTCAGTCAATTTGTAATAAGATGCCTGTCATTAAAAGCACATAAACATAGGCTAAATAACATTGAGGGATGCTCTAGACAGAATTCTGGTATTAGTTGGAGACCGGACTAAAAAACTTTACAGGGATTTCTAGCTTGGGTTCTTGCCCCATCCTTAAGATAATGTATCAATAGTTGTTCCATAGATATTATATATACATAAATATAACTATTGTATTTCATTTGATTTTTTTGTAATTTGGGTAAAATGAGGTATGACTTTACTTTCTGTTACTTGTCTGTTGTTTGTTGGAAATATTCTTTATTACTGATCATGTTCAAAAATAGGTATATTATATAGCAATATTTAACTGGCTAATAAGTAATTTTGAGAATATATTCTTCATTACACACTAGATAAAGCCTCTAAGTGGCAAAAAATGTCCCAGAACTGAATCCTTTCCTTAGTTTCCCTGACATGTATAAAAGACACCATCTCACAGAAGACCTCCTAGTCCTCTAGTTCTTCAAATCTTTCCAACCCATCTTCCGCAATATTCTGCAAGCCTTAAGTATAGGAGTTGGTAGTAGTTGCACTATAGATGTATCAAGATCAGTTGTTTTTTTTTTCATTTTTACCACCAATGAAATTTCAAAAATATGTTCACCTAAATGAGATCTACACAGTGATATAAGTTGACATGCTACCACGGTGGTGGAAATATCCAGTCTAGACCTAGTTGAAGAGCTACAGGCAGTTAATGGTTGCTGAGAAAGGGAAAATGAATGTTCTATAGGGTTGAGCCCCAACAGGTAATCCACTCCCAAGTTGTCTGCCCTAAATATACACTTAACAGATTGCATTTATATATACATATGTGCATGTACACACATACATACATATATAATTAGAATATATATGTATGATATGGAATTATGCATATGTAATTAGAAAAGAATTGGTAATGTATTTAAGAGGAAAAGAGAAAAGTGGAAGAAGTGGAGGAGTTGGAGAGGGGAGAAGATAGGGTGGAAATTATGTAAATATAGTATGTATGTATAAAATTCTCAAGCATAAATAAGTGGTATTTGTCTTTCTATGTCTGAGTTACATCACTGAATAGATTTTCTAGTTCCATCTATTTTTTTTCTACACGTTTCATGATTTCATTTTTCTTTACAGCTTAACAGTATTCCATTGTGTATGACATTGTGTATGACATTTTCATTATCCATTTGTCAGTTGAAAGATGTTTGGGTTCTTTCTATTTCTCAGCTGTTGTGAATAGAGTGTCAATAAATATGGCTGAGCAGCTATTTCTGGAATTGGATGTTGAATTCTTTGAGGTGTTGGGGAGGGAATGGGGGTAAATATAAAAATGGATTGTATTAAATTCCCAAAAATAATAAAAATATTTTATTATTAAAATTAAAATGTTAAAAAGAATCTTCAAAGATTTCCATTTCCCCGTAAGGAGTCTATAAGAACACTAAAGCTTGAGGTACTTGACAAGGCTCTATGATTTTACATAAGGGAATTTGATTGGGCAAGTGCAGTAAAGTGCCCAGAGTCTTAGCTGTTTGTCTAATGCTGAGCCATTATTCATCACCTTCTCTTTCTTGTGTCTCTATCTCAATGAACTATGCTTTAGGTTGCTTAAGCAGAAACTTGGAAATCATCCTTGAAAACATCATATTCCTTCCACGGATGGAATTTCCTTCAAAATGAGACATTCTTCCATGAGAATCTATTCACTGGTGCTCTTTTGCCCTAAAAGTAAATTTCACATTCCTTGATATGTTGCTGAAAGCACTTGGTAATCTGACCTAAGCCTTTCTATTCCAAATCATCCTGTGCTTCTTTTATGAGCTGTGTCTGGCATTCTTAAATCATTCTAAATCTCTGATTTCCTTCCCATATTTTTGTTCATCTCCAGAGTCTTCTCTATCTTTGCTCATTCCACATGACATATTCTTTTTCTTTTTCTTTTTTTTTTTTCTGGAGTCATAACACATGTTGCAAATTTCAACCTTCATGTTATTTCTTTGAAGAAACCATTACCAGCAATCTATTCTTCGAGTTGAAGCCTGATTTTTTTTCCTACTTACACCAATAGTTTGTAACTCCCCACCCCGTCATATGGCCTTTCCCACAGCTCTTTTCTTCATATTAATTGCCTGCTTAACTGTCTGTTTGATGTATAAAGATAGTAAATTTATTCAAATGTGTTCGGTTATCAGTGCTTCACTTGGCATATTGTAGGAACATAATAAATACTTGTTAGGTAACTGAAGGTAAGACATGCCAGAAAATTCTAGAAAATTGGTGTCAGCATGGGTAAATAGAAATAAAGTTGTTAACCCATGTGTTAGAGGACAGGGTAGGAAGGAAGGAAATGCTGAATGAGGTGAGTAGAACTGACTGACTGTAATGTACATGGTGTTTGTAAGAACATTGGCAGTTAAGATTGGAGATTAAGAACAGAGCTGAGTGTAAAGGACCGTGAATGCCAGTGTGATTAATTTTAATGCAACAAACAAGGAAATTAGGAATTCAGTGAATATGCAAGCATCTTTAACTCTGTGCTTCTGCCCCCAGATATTTTATTTTTACATGGTGCTCCTGTCAGAGTACAAGGATGAAAGGAGAAAGGACAGCATTACTGTTAGTAGGCTGAACGTGAACAATTTTTTGTTTTTTTTTTCTCCAACATGATTGAAGTATAAATTAAAATTCATCAGTTGTAAACATACTGTTCTGTAAGTGTGCCTCTGTGAGTCAAGCAACCTTCTTTACAGTGAAGATAAAAAACATTTTACTTATTTTCAAAAGTTCATTACTCTTTGTTGATATACTGAATTTCCAACCTAAATCCCTAGCTCTTACCAGTCTGTCCTCCACATGGTATAGTTCATTTAAGAGAACATCATATGTGTGAAATTGTGCAGTATACAGTATATGGTGTCTGCCTTCTTTCACTCAGCTTAATATTTTTAATATGATGTGATTCTGTTTATTTTCTTCAAATTTTACTTTCAATTTGCATTATAATAAAGAGGTAAGCAAAATGTAACTTACAGAAATGGTCTGAAAATACAGGCCAACTAACAATACTGGAAAAGCTTTATGTGTCTCATATAAAATATTGATACTCATTTTTAATTAAATTTTTATTCTTTATATTAATTACAGGTTATTTACTCTGTATCCCAGCTGTATCTCCCTCCCTCATTCCCTGCCAATCTCATTCTCCCAAGACCCCTCCAAGTCCACAGATAGGGGAGGTCCTCCTCCCCTTCCATCTGACCCGGTTATCAGGTCTCATCAGGACTGGCTGCATTGTCCTCCTCTGTGGCCTGGCAAGGTTGCTCCCCATCAGGGGGAAGCCGTCAAAGAGCTAGCCACTGAGTTTTTTATTTTACAAAATAATGGGTTCTAACATAACATTGTAAGACAAATACATTATTGTAATTTGATCATATTTACCCTATATTACCTTCTCATGTCTCCACCACTGTTCTCGTTCTGCTTTTCTACTCATATAGACCACTTCTGCTTTCATGTCATATCTATGCATATATAGATAATATAGATTACACATAGAAAAAATAAATTCATGCATTCCCTTATTTTTCCTCTTTTCAGTACCCTGCCTCTTTCGAAATAGTTCTCCCTCTACATTTACATTTCACATATTTGTGAGATTCTTTATATCAAATATGTCAATAATCTCCCACCCAACTCTCTTTTTGGGGGGAGGAGGGCTGAATAGTGTTTTATAGTTTGGATGCAACACAAGTTTTTCATTCACCAGTTGACAGGTTATTTCCAGTTTGGATTTATTATGAATAAAGTTCCTGTGAACATTTAAGTAGCAGTGGTGGTGCACTTGCATGGCCCCTCAACCCTGTACAAAGGTACCTGGCAAGAGACTAATGGGTTTTGGGAGAGACTATTGGACTAAGATCATACCAAGGCTCCCTCCCATCACCCCCTCCTTGAAGTCTGTTTCATCAGCACTGCTGATGTTATTACTGGACACAAGTTGAAATGAAAACATTGTTTTCTCACAGCTTTGAAGATTTTTTTCTAACTGTGTTGTAGTCATTCAATTATTAGCACCGTCTCTCTCACTCTCTTATGGATTTTCCTACTTAAATTTACTTTGATATATTTGTGTGCTCCTTTTGGCTCCTATACTTTTATTTTCTTTACTCCTCTCCCTGTCTGTCTGTCTTTTCTTTTACCTCATCCTTTCTAGGTTCTCTCCACATTTCTCTTTCCTTTTATTTGGTATGTTCTATCACAGATATTTACATTTACAGAGTATTTTTTTCTTTTCTTTTCTTTTTATTACGATTTATTCACTTTGTATCCCAGATATAGTACCCTCCCTCTTCTCCTCCCATGCCCCTTCCCAAGTCCACTGGTAGGGTAGGTTTTCCTCCCATCTGACCCTAGTCTATCAGGTCTCATCAGGACTATTTGCATTGTCTTCCTCTGTGGCCTGGTAAGGCTGTGCCCCTGGCCTCCCAGTGGTGTTTAAAGAGCCAGCCAGTGAGTTCATGTCAGAGACAGTCCCTCTTCCCCTTACTAGGGAAACCACTTGGAAACTATTTAAATCAAAGATGTGGCCAATTTGCATGAACTTTCATCATAAGTATTTTATATCCTGACAACGTATTTGATTTAGTTGTTTGAACAAAGATGATATTAAGCATTCAGCTAACTTTCTATTCCATGAGATCATATTGGTCAATTACACCTAATTTTCTATAGTGATTTCAGCTGGATAGTGCTGTTCTGTTTTGCTTTAAAGTGCACAGTTGTTGGTTCGTAGGCTGCATACCAGTGCCAATCCTTCCTGCCCCCATTAATACTTCTATGCTTGGACAAATTAGAGTCATTAGTATTTCAGTTCCCTGAACTAGGTTTAATCATTCAGATGCTGGTGCTCTGTGATCAAACTTTTGTGTTAACAAACTCCACTTTTCTTTTCCTTGTTAAGGAGGAACCTGTTATTTAAGCATCTTAGATTAATGTTACAGGTGAAGTTTCAACCCACCCATGAATAGCTGTGCTCAAATTCCCATATCTAAAGCCACCCAGCATTAGGGGGACTAAAAAAAGATCATTTTATAACTTTATTAGAATTGCTTCTTTTGTACCTAGACCATTTTTCACAAGGCTTCAGATTAAGGGTCTATACTGGCTAATTTATATTCTGTTTCCTTTCCCAAGGACATGAAGCCCTTCCTGTAAATGCAATGTAAAGTGGGGTGGGTGGGGGTAGGGGGATCAGGGTGGGTGTTTTCTGTGATTCAGTCTTGCTGGCTACATGTAGGAAGGCACAAGAACAAGAGCGAAGTAAAAAGGGGTTGAGGGAGAATCACGATGTTCAGGGTACGCAAAAAAATAATAGCAGCAGCAAAAAGCCCAACTAGAACATCACTGCTTAGGTAAATTGTTTTAGAGAAGAAAGAATAGGAGTCAAAAAGGGGGAAATAAATTGTGTTTGGGGGGGTACAGATATGATGGTTAAGTTTAACTTAAAGACAATTTTTCGTTTTCTTTTCTTCCTTTGTTTTCTTTTCTTGTTTCCAGGCTGAGTCAGCCCAGTTTCTCAGCATTGTTTCCAGAAGTATCAGCAACCTTCTCTTTTCCTTCTAGATGTATGGTAGCTTGTGACTGCTACCCAGATATCCTCCCTTCCTGGCATGCTGCTATTTCATGGAATGCTTCAAGTAGGAGTCTGCCAAGCACAGAGCTGAGCTCTGCTATCACTCTTGTTTCTGACTTTATCTCTTTACTGATGTAGGTGAAGATGGATTTAGTTTTCCATGCAGCCATGGCACACAACAGAATAATATGGCGCTTCCAGTCCCTGAAAAGTACTAAATCTTTTTTACTTATACTGCTACTTAGCCACATCTCATTCTTTTCTTGGACATCTGGTTGTTTCCTACCCCACTACAGGATTTTTACATTGATGTTCCATATTTATGAATATTGTATTAGTAAGCTTATTTCTGATGTTATTGAAAACTGCCATAATTTTGTAGTCAAAATTTGTCCTATTTTGTTTTGTTTCCATACTAAAAATTAGCTGTTTTTTTTCCTTAGAATGAAGGTGCAGATAATTAAGCATTAAAGCACATGTCTACTTTTCACAACCTATCTTTAAAATATTAATGCTCTCAAATCCAACTTGTTGACAGAATGTGGATTTAAATTATTAGATTTGCTTTGTTTTCACTTGTGTTGGGAAAACAATAAGATAGGCTTGAGCTGTCCTCTGCCTACTAAAAAATGCTGCAATGCTCCAAAATAACCATATTCCCTCAATACTGGGCATTGGGCAACATCACATATCAAACGTCTTTCAATTTTGCATCTGCATATCTAGTTCAATGTTGAAATAGTTCCAAACAAACATGCTATCTGTTGTATAAATAAGATTTACTAATGTACTTTAGGACATTTTCACATTTTCTTAGTGTTTGTGTAGTTTCTGTATTTTTTAACCTTGAGAAAGGTACAAATTATTTTGAGCCAAAATTAAAATTATATTAAATGAACCCAACTAACCTTGTGGCAAACACAAGTCTTTGAAAAATATCTCTGTTGATGTTTTCCACATGAATGATTGCTACCTGATGACATCAAGTTACAAGGTGATAGATTTATGAAATCACAGAATGCTCTTCTTATTTCAAGGAAAAAATAATATGTAGAATGTTAGTTTTTGTTTCTTTCCCCAAACTCTAAGAAAATACAAATTCAAATCAAAAATTTTCAGTGTATGATGTATAAGTGTTGGGCTTTAGACCTGGACAAGCATCTAAGGTGCCTTTTGGACCAATGTGAACCTGGCTTTGAGATTTTCCCAGCATTCCTTGACCTTTATCTGCTGTAGTACATGGCCGGCATACCCTGCCCTGTAACCTGAACTCTCCAGACCAGAAGCAGTGGCTTCCCCTCTCCCAGAGGCTCTTCACTATATAATCCAGACATTTTGGTTTCCCTCTCTTTTTTCCTGTCCTCTACTCCCCCCAGTCTTTCTCTCTTATTTCCTTCTTGCCTCTCTTTATTTCTGTGTATACTTTCCTGTCTTCCCTTGCATGGCAGTTTCCCTGGTCAAGTTCCTTAGGGCCAGTGAAGTAGCCTAGAGCTACCCCCAATAAACCCTGCATTTATATAGTTTAACTTGGTATTGAATTAGCTCATTCTGATATCTCCATCGTATTTATTAATAAGTAGTATATTTCTAGTTTTTTCATTTGTTTCTAGTCCTTTATAACTACAAAGAATATTATTCAAAGACATCCTTCAGACATATTGTAAGTTGTTAAGTTTATTATGCATTGTCATAGTTATATTATATTTGGCCTATCAACATAAAGTCTCAAACCATCGTTACCTTGGAACAGATTTGTTTTCTGCACTTAAGTGCTATGTAGTAAACTAGATTTAAAAATTTTTAAAAGAAAGAAGGAATGAATAAAGAAAGGACGGAAAGAAGAAGAAAGAAAGAAATAGAATAGAAAGATACTTCATAGCATTGTGGGAAAGACAAATTAGCAAAAAATTCTGTGAGCATTTTGATGGAAAAAATGGTACTATACATAGATGAGGAATTATGATAAAAACAATAACAGTCAACAGATCTGACCTAATGGAACTTGAACAGTAGAACTAAAAGCCTTTTTAGGAAACCTTTATTACTATCTTCCACTTCTTTCAGTTCTCATGCCAATAAAATGTAAGATCATTATAAAATATACCAAATAGCCTAATCTTAAACATTCAAATGCTTAGTCTTTTCTCTTGTGTATGTGTGTATCATAACATACATTCTTTTTCATAGTTTGATAGTTTCATACATGAAAATAATGTGTTCTGATTAATATCACACTCTGAGTTTATATCACACTCTGAGTAATATCACTCCCTCCACTCTGAGTTTCTCCACCTCATTACCACTTTTCTCTCCAAACTTCATGTATTTATTCTAAGCCACCTGAATCCGCTAAGTGACGCAGTATGTGTGTGGGTATGAGAACATCCACTAAAATATAGGAACCTATCAGAGACCACGTTTGAAGCAGAAAACTGACTTTCTGTCACACAAGAGTCTTCAATTGCCAATATCTCTTAAGCTAGGAGTGAGTAACATTTCACAACAATATATGTTTGAGCCATTTAAAATTGAATTGAAAATACAAATACTGAAAATATAATGTATATTTTGTTAACAACAAAGAATTCTGACTTTTAAAAATCCTTAGTAAAATATAACCTACCTCAAATAATTTTTCCAATGTACATTCTTGATAATGTCCATAAATTTAAAATATGACCCAATTTTTAAAATTATTTTATTTGTATTAATTACAGTTTATTCACTTTGTATTCCCCTGAACCTCCCTCCCATTTCCCCTCCCAATCCCACCCTCCCTCTTCCCCACTCCTGTCCCTCTCCCAGTCCACTGATAAGAGAGGTCCTCATCCCCCTCCCTCTGATCCTAGGATGGATGTCAGAGGAGGGAGAAAACAGGGAACAGGACAGAGCCTACCACAGCATGCCTCTGAAAGGCCCTACCCTGCAGGGTATCGAGGCAGATGCTGAGACTCATATCCAAACTTTGAGCATAATGCAGGGAATCTTATGAAAGAAGACTTGGAAAGGACATGAGTTCCACAAGAAGAGCAACCGATCCAAAATGTCTGGGCACAGGGATCTTTTCTGAAACTGATACTCCAGCCAAGGACCACTCATGGATATGTCCTGGAACCCCTGCACAGAGGTAGCCCATGGCAGTTCAGTGTCCACGTGGGTTCCATAGTAATGGGGACAGGGACTGTCTCTGACATGAGCTGATTGGCCTGCTCTTTGATCACCTCCCCCTGAGCGGGGAGCAGCCTTACCAGGCCGCAGAAAAAGAAAATATGACCCAAATTTTTAAAAGTGCTTTGTGAAAACAGAAACTTTTTGTCATAGTACAGGAATGGGGAAGGTGGAGAATATTACTAATAATTATCTACCATATAAAAAATAAACAGCATGACCATTCTGTGGGTTTTCTTTGAAGTTTATTTCTAGGATAACTTTATGGAGATATTACTATCTTTAAAGTTATTGTAACATTTCTCAACTTGATCATAAAATAATTTCTAAAAATCAGCATATAATAGTTCAATTTTTACAAAAGAAAATACATTTCTTAGCTAAGCCTTAAAATATAGTGACAGTTTTTTCCATTATTCTTATATCTCTTTCTCCATCTTGTTCTTTTTCACACACACCTTAAATTTTCAGATTTGGTGTTATCTGGCTTTACAATCTTTTCCTCATTTCATATTTATTCATTCACTTACTTGAAATAGTAGATATTGGAACACGGCAACACAGGTTTGGGAATTATGTGACCCAAAATAGACAAAAAATCCTCTCTCTAGCTAACTAGTGTGATCGTGGGCACTTTGCTTAACTTCTCTGAATGTATCTGTACTCATTTGTAGGAAAAGAAAAGAGCAAAATGGATGCTATCAGCGATAAAAACTTACTTTTCCAGTGCTTGCTTGAGACACCGTGACCAAGATAACTTATAGAAGAAACAATTTCGGAAGATTGCCTTCCATGACTATCGTCGCAGGGAGCATGGCAACAGACAGGCAGGCATAGTGCTGGCTGGAGCAGTAGCTGAGAACGCTCATCTTGAGAACCAAACATCAGGCAGAGAGAGAATGCTAACTAGTAATGGCTTTTGAAACCTTGAGTCTCATCACAGTGACAAACCTTCTCCAACAAGGCCACAGCTTGTAATCCTTCTCTAACAGTTCCACCAACACAGAGCCAAGTGTTTAAACATATGGGCCTGTGGAGGCAATTCCCATCCAAACCATCACAGTCTTCAAACAGTTCCTGTCAGTGCTTTACTGCACATCCTCACTACAAAGGTATCTGAAAATGCATGTAAAATGCTTAACAATGAGGGTATGGCAAATGTTGTACTTTTAGCAAATATTTATCTCAGCACCATTTGTATATTAGGTGCAAAAGATAAATCTCTCTCTTGCTCTTCTCTGGAAAACTAAGTATGTAGTGTTTACAGCTGCCAGCATAATTAAACATACTTCTGACCTCAGCTCAAAAATAATATAAAATTTTCAGTAATTCCTCTGAGCTGGAAAGACTTTTATTGCCTTTTACTAAATTCCCATAACCAATTTATTTTACCTTTCTTATCAAATATTTGTACACTCTACTTTGTATTTTTACTTGTTTAAATATCTTTACTCATTTCCAGAAGGGTAGTGCCATTTATTAATCTTTTATTTGCCAATATGTTCATGGGTGGAATTTATACCTATTTTCATTCTCTTTGTTATATTCTTTCTTGATTGTATTACATTAAACATTTGAAGGTTCCTTATTCGTGGTGATTCAATAAAATCTGATTAAATGAATGAGCAGAAGTCAAGCATTTTAAATCCAAGAAAGCATATATTATTAAGAATGCCATATTTTTCAAGGCAATTAAATTTAAAATCTTTTTTTTAGCTTACTTACAAGTCATAAGAATAAATGCCCACTTCATTTGGAGCCTGTGCTAAGTTCTACTTGGTAACTTTTTGGCTCCATCTTTCAGCTATTTCAAGTGGGATACTTTCATGGTGTACATATTTTTAAAATATTGTCATGCTGTGCCCAGGATAGTTACAGAACTTCCACAGCAAGTACTCCTTGTTGAAATCCAGGGTTATTAATAATGACAAGTCATTTGGATACTTTAATTAGTGTCCAGCACTATTTCCATTAGTTAATTTGTATTTTTAACATCATAGTGCCTAATGACAATCATAGTGTAGATTTCCTTGGCTGTACAATTTCCCTACTTGGTTGTGTCACTGTAAGTTTGGGGGAGCAAATTTTTTAAATTATAAGAGATTTTTCTATAGATAAAGGTCACATAGCTAATCAAAAGGCAGTTTAATGCCTTGAACAAAACTTTTCCTCCACTACTTTTAAAATATGTAGTTGGAATTCCATATGTTTTGCCCCTACACATTTTTCTGTCTGGTCTACTGGATTTGTAATAAAGGGATTTAAGGAAAGAAGTGATGATAGAGATACCTAAAAGTTTATTCAGAGTCATGCATACCCGGACCAATCTTGGTCATTATTAATCATATAAACATATCAAATTTCCATGGTTTTCAGTAAAAGTTAGCTTTATTTCTTTGCTAATGGAAAGGAGTATCTTCTTATATTAAAACATTAGATGACATATCAATACAGATCTTAAAAATGTTCACTGACTAATAGGTGATGATTTTCTATTGTGTTTATTGGTGTATCTCCAAAATAAGAAATCAGAGTAGCTGTAAAAAATGTTATTGTATAAGCCACCAAGTGAATAAATTCTGTTTGCTTAAGATCTCAAAGCACCAAAACACTCTAAGCACTGAAAACTATTTTTAATTGTTTTGAATGTAGAGGTACCTAGCACCTGTTCTAATTTTTATGAGGCAAATCCCATCAGGTGCTTAGACCAGTTTTCCATAACAATTCTGAGAATTCATATGAGCGTTTGATGAAATCACCTTTTGCATTTGTATTTATAGGAACTAATTCTGTTTTTCTTCTCTCTACACAATATTTCCCCTCTAAAGTGTGCTCATACAAACCCCGTTAAAAGTTATCTGCTTGGATACACTGGAGTATAAGACTATGACTTTAAAATTACCACAGATCTGCAACATTTTTATACAGGAGTGTTTAAATATATGAAAGAAAAAGTGTATACTGCTCCAGTTCCAGTTTTTGTTTCCCTTTGAAACAGAAACCTGAACGACGAGAAGCTTGAATTAGAGGGACAGGTGGACTGTCAGCTTAGAAAGTGGCCTTTGATTCCTGTCCCTAAGGATCTGTGACCAGGATAACACAACTAATGTCAGAACCAATATTAGGAGCTAGAGAAGGACATTTTATGCTTGGTGAGAAGGCCTGATCATGGATCTAGATTATGACCTGACTGTTCAATTTGGCAGAATTATAAAACTTTTAACAAAAAATACTATATGACACACATATTTCTTAATGGCCTGGCTTTAGGCAATCTCCCCAGTTTTATTTCCAGGCATTCTCTTTTTATTCCACATGACACCATACTTTCCAATGATAAAAATTATATGACAAAATGTCAGGGAGACATCAACTGCATAAGGAAGATGCTTTGGAGCAAGGAACTTAAAGATGCCTTCCTCATGCTCAATGATAGAGATGTTTGAGTGTGAGTAATTTGAATGAAGTGTTACCTTAAGTGCAGCCAATCAGAATTACATGCTTCCTCTTTTATGCTCTCATTGTGTCTTGTCTGAAACTCTGTCAAAGTTTACCATGCTCTGCATTCTAGTATTAACTGTGATTATGTACAAATCTCTCTCTGGAGCATAAGCTTTGTACTTATTTTTTCTGCTATCCCTGATGATTTTATCAGGACCTCATACCTTCTCACCATACACTGTTCCACTGAGCCACAACCACAGCCCTGCTCCATAATCTTCAACACTGCATTTATTTGTCCATCTTTCTAAAATACATGAGCACAATTAAGCTGAATATGGTTTTTTAATATCATAAAGATCATGCTGTGAGACTCAAGTAGGTGTCCATTGCAGATCCATTCATGTGTTGCCCTCCCCATCACTGTCGTGTGTACTACTGTCAGCAAAAAAAAAAAAAAAAAAAGTTCCAGATACCACTGTAAAGAGTTTGCTACTCTGTTGTAGCAAACAGAGTTCTATATTCAGACTTAGCTCATAGTTATTAAATACTCCTCTAACTGATGAGGAGATGGAGACTCAAATAACTTTCAGTAACTTGCCAAATGTCACACGACTACACAGTTAGTAAGCAGTTCTGCCAGAGTTGAAATTCAAATCCTCTGACACAAAGCCAAAATCTCTTTCAACAAATGCTGGAACATTTGTGTGAGCTCTGCTCACTCCCTATAATTCAAATGTTCCTAGTGGTTTCATTGAAATATTCTGTGTATTTTAGTCAGGCAAAGGAAGTATACTATGAATATATAAGGGTCAATATATGTCATATTTGTTTCCATGTTTTTTTATCTTTATGACTATATTATTTTCTATTTTGCTCTCTTTGTCCATTCAGGTATTTAGTGTACTTTTATTTTGTATATGTATTAATTTTTTTACTCATGTCCTTATCTTTTTTTTAATTTTCCATATAGTGTTGTGAAGTTCTGACTCCTGATGCTTTTTGAAGGAGCAGAGACATTGATTATTTCTTAGTTTTCTGTAAGATTTCCTAGGGTTGCAGCTTAAAATTTGGCTTGCATTTCAATTGAAATCCCTCAACACTTGAGCTTCTGTGTGTGGGGGGAGAGACTTTTATGAACATAGCTATGTGTTAAACTGAATTGCTAAGCTCCAAGACAATAGTAGCCTAAGATACAATACGGGGGAAAAGAAAATTCAAACAACCTAAGTTTTAAGGGGAATGGTAGAGACAAGTATAAGAGTGACCACTATGATGCCAAGAAGAAACATTGGACCTCAGAGGGTTCCTAAACCATGGCTTTCCAGAGAAGCAACAGACAGAATTCAAATGAAAACTGAACATTTGGAAACTGATACTTATCAGACTAACATGATTCAGGGCTAGTGGTCATTTTCAAAACACAAACAGAAAAGTTCATCAAAGAAGACGGCAAACATTGATGAATGAGAATTCAAAGTTATGCTGAGAGACAAAAAAAAAAAAAAAAAACTGCCTCAAAATAGCACAGAAGAGACAAGTAGTACAAATGAGGACAAAATTGAAGATAAGGTTCAAAAATGGAATACTAAGGAAATTGTTCTTAAAAATTTCCCAAAATGAACACAGTCTTAATTTATATCTCTCAAACCAAAAGTCTAGGCTTTTAACTGTCCAATTCTTAAACTTTGAAGGAAAGAAAATCCCCCAGTACACTGTTCAGAAATAAAAAAGTGATTGTCAGCAAGAAAACAATAGTGCCCACTGCTGACTGTACTATAGGAACAAAGACATAGATACTGAGTTGGAGAAAATTTTCTAGTCAAACTTTTTAGGTATGAAATGTCAAGTGAACCATATAGACAACTGTTCAATTTGAAGATGCAAGAAATGTCTGAGACAATCAAGATAACTTGAAGACATTTTTGGTAAAAATCTCAAGCCACTGGCTTTTCTGAAAGTAGCTCACACCCAAGGAGAATGTACACAAGGAACTAAGTGACTAAATTCACATATGAAGCCACATGTTTTAATAGAATTTTTGATATTGTTTTTAACATTAATTGCATTTTACTTAGGGTTATTTGGAGAAATAAAGTGAAAATGTAGGATTGTATGAAGTGCTTATTGTCTTTTGTATATACCTATATTAAATCCCACATAAGTGTGTAGATACCTACATTAAATACCACATAAGTGTGTAGATATGTACACATATATAATATGATACACTGCAAGGAACAAAAAAGATTAAAATATAAAGGAAGTGAAAATGATAACAAAAAGTGTGAGTTATATAGAAAGGTAGAGTAAAATAATCCAGAGTTGTTGACATAAGACATTAAAACATTATAGATCGAAATTGACCAATTTTATCATCAGTTTAAATGTCATCTACTGTATAAAATTAACAGATTTATTTTACAGAAAGTCTTTTCTTTCTGTCTGTCAAGTTAGCATGTATGTTTTAGAAATTTTTTTCACATTTGAGCCTCTCACAGTGACACACATATGTAAAGTAGCACTTGGAATGCAGAGGAAGGAGGATCTTGAGTTCAAGTTCAGGCTAGACAATATAGTAAGACCTGGGAGAGAAGAAGGAAGGGAGAGCGAAGAAGGAAGAAGATGAAGAAGGAGTAAGTTAGTTGTATTCTAGGAAAGCAAGCAAGATTTAGACATTGAAATCATTCACTATAAAGTGATATTTTCAGAAGCAGACTGTAAACAATGGGCTTTGCTGCAGTGCTGTTTTTAAATTGTTAATGTGTGTTGTTCTTGCAATTTAGACATCCCTATTTAACTTTGGTTATATAATTTTTAATCATATAATAAATGGGATAGAAGAACCTAATTGCTCACTTCTTCACTACCATCTGGACAAGTGATTGCAAGTAAACAGACAAGCCCCGTCACACATTACTAAGTGGCATCACCTTCTCACTTTCCCCTATCCTCATGAAAATACCTGTAATCATGACACACTGGAGGCAAGGTTGACTCTGGAGCAGAAAAGGCCTTCCCTGGCAATAGCACTCTAAGCATCCTGCCTGGGTAACACATAAACTTTTTCTAGAATTCATTCTGTCTGGCTACCTACAGTATGGAGGACTCTTTGTCTTCTGAATCTTTAACTTCATCCTACCTTCATAAAGGTAGCTATGAAAACACTTCCTGCCCACCCTTAAAACTCTCCTGAGTTTTAGGTCTGTCTTTGCATTGTACACTCTTACCCACCAGGTACTCAGAAGCACACTGTTCCTCAACTACACATAAAAGCATTGGATTGTGCTAGAAGGTTACCTTGTGGGGAAAGGTGGTTAGATCAGGCAGAATCTTGTGGCTCTGTGAAATTGGAGCACAACCAAATATCATTTGTTCTATGTACCCATTAAACCTTCAGCTATCTTCACTCAGGAAATCATATCATGCATTTACTTGGTACATAGTATGTACTACCCAGAGTTCTGATCAAGTTAGCCTCTCTAATGGAGTATGGATTGCAGTGATGCTTTGAATTAAATATGTTTCAGTTTGGGTATTTGTTTTCATTTTATTTATTCTACAAGGTTTCTTTTACTGTCCTAGATACACCTTGAGTTACAACTTCCTCTACTGATTCTGTACACTTAATAATGGAAATATTTGAAAGACTCTATTGAGACCTGAGCACTGATGGCCCACCCTAACACACCTTTGCACCTCTCCTTCCATACCTGCACAAACCTAAGTCCTTATCTGGTCTTTCTGATTAGGTGTCCCACTTGATGGCCTCATCTATACTATAATTTCTCTCCACTGCAGAAAAGGTTGGCTACTCTGTCTGGGGAGTCTGAAGGGGGATGGCTAAATATATCTTCAACCTTGGAATGTGAGTGAAATCCCATTGATATTTCACATTTCTCAGGTGTCTTACCATCACAATGAAGTAGATCAAGGAGAAGAAAGCACAATGCTCACAACTCTCCTGGCAGTATGTAAAACTAAGGGTATGGAAGTAGAGAATTCTTGTTTGAAAAGTGAAATTCACTGTCCTAAAATGTACACCTGAAAGAAGTTGATTTTTGGAGTAAATATTTAGAAAGAGTTGTCAGGGTGGAATGGGATGGGATAGGATGAACTCTCAACTTTGATTTGCAGCATTTGTAATTTCTGTGTTTAAAATCCTCTGACCATGACAAATTTAAAGCTATCACTACAAGGCCACTCAGCATAGGGTGGAATAAGATGGTTACATTTGATGTTCCTGCATGTTTGCAAGCTTAAGTGTATCACAGGAAAGAGGTATTCTATCCTCTGTATCTCTCCTATTTGGAACAGTACACAAAAGACTGACTTGCTCTAAAAGAAAGAAACAGCAACAAAAAGGCATCATCATCTTATCAAAACCTCAATTATATGGAATTCCAGCAAAGTCAGCTTATGACCCATTATGATTACTTTTTGCTTCTTAAAGCTCATCTAGAGCTTCTTGCCTACCTGTCAGTACTGCTGTGTGAAATAGTCTCTTTTCTTTGTTCTAGCCTGATGGTCTCTGTAGTTCAGAAACACTGTCTCTCAAATCCGCTTCTTCTGCACATTATACTCCCTACTTCAACATATTTAAGTTGTGTTCCACACAGTCTAGTGTTTGAGAGGTACCTTGGGATCCGTAGGAATCCCTAAGAAAAGACACTGAAGGTTTTCTTTCAATGAGATACATTTATAATTATTCAAAATTTATGTGAAATACAAATGCTTTATAATACCTAAGTGATATTTTAAAAAATTCTTTACATACATGATATCCTGACCACAGTTTCCCCTTCCTCTGTTCCACCCAGTCTGCTCCTACATCCCCTTCCCCCGGATCCACACCTCTGTTTCCCTTTTGAAAAGAGCATGCCTCCCAGGGATATCAACAAATTACAGTACAACAAATTACAAAAATACTAAGCACAAACTCTCATATCAAGGCTTGAAAAGGCCAGCCAGTATGAGTAAAAGTGTTCTAAGTTGAGACAAAATCTTCAAAAATACTCGTCACTCCCACTCTTTGGAATCACACAAGAATAGCAAGCTATGACTCTGAAGTTTTTGTAGATAGACCTCTTTTCTAGCCCCAATAGTCAAGGTCTGGAAACAAGAAGGAGTATAAGTCAAAAACACTTTCTAGTCTCACCACTTTTGAGAAGAAAAAGAGGGTAGGAGCTTCCATGCCAGCCTACCAGACCTAGGTAATTCATAGAGCAGAATGCTATCTATATATTAGCCACAAGATTAGTTGTTCCCAAAAGAATCACAGAAAAAATAGCTATTTAACCACTGCTAATACCAGAGTAATAAACCAGGAGAAAAAACTCAGAGCTTCTTGTGGGGAAGGAAAACAGAGAGGAGGAGAGAGGGAAAGTAGGAAGGATGGAACTGTGTGTGTGAGTGTGTGTGTGTGTTTCACAGCCACAGAGCCATATATTAGATTCCTAATGGAAGAAGACTAGCAGAGTCAATGTTAAAGTAACTCCATCACATTGCAGCCCTACTCCCCCTCTTTAGATCCTGTTGGCTTCTCCTGCCAGCTTTATAATGCTTAAGGTTTCTTCAGGGAGGTCAGCCAGAGAACGTTTCTCTTTCTGCAGGCTGTGCAGTTCAAAACCTACTATATAACCTAAAGATTGAGTTTCTGGAATCTCAATTTCCAGCCATAGTCTGATTGAAGGGTTTCTATGAACCCTGAATAATAAGGTTTTTCAAGACAGCAAATGTCATGAAAGACCAAAGAATTAAACATTAGGTTTTGGGGTTATTGGATTGAAGTTTAACATACAAGCCTGAACAAAAGCTAGACAAGTTGAGACATGTCAGGCCACCTCCTTGGAGGAACCAGCCTTACTGCATTCTTTCCTGCCCGCTAGAGATACAGTTGCTAGGAAACCAGCCCAGACAGCTCCTCTCCCCTAGCAACAGCCAACCAAAGGAAACCAGCCCTATTAATATTTTGGCACGTTCCCACAGCCAATAAGTTTAAAATGCAACATTCTCTTTTGTGTTTAAACCAATAGACACTTGCCAGGCTAGATTTCCCCTGCTTTGGGAATGTAGGGAGGGGCTGAAACATATAAAGCCATGCCCATTCCTGAGGTTGGGCTCTCAGTTTAATACCAGTGCCTTGTTGCCTGTGAGAGTCCTAGCTGGAGCTGCGAATAAAGATCCTCATGTGTTTTGCAATGGACTCAACACCTAGTTGTCTTTTGCGGTCTCATGAATTGGCACAACATCCTTGGGGGATTGCTGGGAACCCCAAAAACCTGAGGACCCCTGAGGTGGGGGATCTGACCCCTGGGTAAGTGATTTTTTTCTTTTTTAATTTTAATTTTTTTATTAATTACAGTTGATTACTTTGTATCCTAGCTATGGCCCTCACTCTCATTCACTCCCATTCCCACCTTCTGTCGCTCATCTCTTCCCAGGCCCCTCTTCAAGTCCACTGATAGGGGAGATCCTCCTCCCTTTCCATCAGACCCTAGCATATCAGGTTTCATCAGGACTGCAGGAATTGTCTTCCTCTGTAGCCCAGTAAGGCTGCTCCCCCCTGAGGAGGAGGTGCTCAAAGAGCCAGCCACTGAGTTCATGTCAGAAACATTCCATGTTCTCATTACTAGGTAACCCACTTGGATACTGAGATGCCATAGGTTACATCCATGCAGGGGTTCTAGGTTATCTCCATGCATGGTCCTTGGTTGGAGTATCAGCCCAGAAAAGACCCCTGAGCCCAGATTTCTTGGTTCTGTTGCTCTCCACTTGGAGCTCCTATCCCCTCCAGGTCTTTCTATCTCCCCCTTCTTTCATAAGATTCCTTGCACTTTGCCCAAAGTTTGGCTATGAGTCTCAGCATCTCCTTTGAAACACTATGGGGTAGATTTTTTCAGAGGCCCTCTGTGGTAGGCTCCATCCTCTTCCTTGTATTCTCCCTCTTCTGATGTCTATCCTGTTTGCCTTTCTGAGTGAGGATTGAGCATCTTACCTAGGCTCTTCCTTCTTGCTTACCTTCTTACATTTATGGTTGTGAGCCTAGCCTTTAATGGCTGAGCCATCACTCTAGCCCCTTGCTAACCTTATTTAGGTGAATAAATTTTAGTATGTTTATCCTATATTGTGTCTCTAATATCCACATATATTTGAGTATATATCATGTGTGGTTTTTTGCTTCTGGGATACCTCACTCAGGATGATCTTTTCTAGATCCCAGCATTTGTCTGCAAATTTCATGATTTCCTTGCTTTTAATTGCTGAGTAATATTCTATTGTGTAGATGTACCACAATTTCTGTATCCATTCCTCAACTGAGTAACATCTGGGTTGTTTCTAGGTTCTGACTATTACTAATAAAGCTGCTACAAACATGGTTGAGCAAATGTCCTTGTTGTGTACTTGAACATATTTTGGATATATGCCTAGGAGTGCTATAGTTGGATCTTGAGGTAACACTATTCCAAATCATCTGAAAAAGTGCCAGATTGCTTTCCAGAGTGTTTGTACAAGTTTACATTCCCTCCAGCAATGGAGGAAGGTTCCCTTTCTCCACATCCTCTCCAGCATGTGTTGTCAATTGAGCATTGACTTTGGCCTTTTTTGGGGGGAGGTATAAGGTGAAATATCAGGGTAGTTTTAATTTGCATTTCCCTGATGACTAAGAACATTGAACATTTCTTTAAGTGTGTCTTTGCCATTCAATATTCCTCTACAGAGAAGTCTCTGTTTAGCTCTGTACCCCATTTTTAATTGGATTACTTGATTTGTTGATTTTTAACTTCTTAAATTCTTCATATATTCTGGATATTAGCCCTCTGTCATATATAGGGTTGGTGAAGATCCTTTCTCAGACTGTAGGCTGTCATTTTGTTTTGATGACAGTGTCCTTTGCTTTGCAGAAGCTTTTCAGTTCATGAGGTTTCATTTATTGATTGTTCATCTTAGAGCCTGTGCTGTTGATGTTCTGTTCAGAAAGTTGTCTCCTGTGCCAATGAAGTCAAGGCTCTTCCCCAATTTTTCTTCAATCAGTCTTAGTGTGTCTGGTTTTATGTTTGACTTTAGTATTGTGTGGGGTGATAAATATGTATCTATTTTCATTTTTCTGCATGTAGACATCCAGTTAGACCAGCACCATTTCTTGAACATGCTGTTTAATTTTTCCATTGTATGGTTTTAGCTTCTTTGTCAAAAATAAAGTATCTATAGGTGTGTGGGTTCATTTCTGGGTCTTCCATTCAATTCCATTGATCCACCATTCTGTTTCTATGTCAGCACCCTGCAGTTTTTATTACTATTGCTAGGTAGTATAGCTTGAGATCAGGGATCTCCAGATGATCTGTTGTCACACAGAATCAATTTGACATTTCTGATTTTTTTTTCCTTTTCCATATGGAGTTAAGAATTGTGTTTTCAAGATCTCTGAGGTATTGTGTTGGTATTTTGATGGGAATTGCATTGAATCTGTAGATTGCTTTGGGCAAATATGGCCATTTTCTGTATGCTAATCCTACCGATTCATGAGCATGGAAGATATTTCCATCTTCTGATACCTTCTACAATTTCTTTCTTCAGAGACTTGAAGTTTTTTTCAAACAGGTCTTTCACTTGTTTGTTTAGAGTCACACCAAGGTACTTTATGTTATTGGTGGCTATTGTGAAGGGTGTTGTTTCCCTAATTTCTTTCTTGGCCCTTTGACTTTGGAATACAGGAAGGATTCTGATTTTTTTTTTTTTTGAGTTAATTTTGTATCCAGCTACTTTGCTGAATGTGTTTATTAGCTGAAGGAGGTCTCCGTTTGAATTTTTGGGATCACTCATGTATACTATCATATAATCTACAAATAGTGATACTTCGACTCCTTCCTTTCCAATTTGTATACTCTTGATATCATTTAGGTGTCTTATTGCTCTACCTAGGATTTCAAGTATTATGATGAAGAGATATGGAGAAAATGGGCAGCCTTGCCTTATCCCTGATTTCACTGGGATTGATTTAAACTTCTTTCTGTTCAGTTTGATGTTGATTATATGCTTGTTGTTTATTGTCTTTACTATGTTTAGGTATGTGTCTTTTATCCCTGATCTCTCTAAGACTTTAAACATGAATGGGTGTTGGATTTTGTCAAATGCTTTTTCAGCATCTAAGGAGATGATCATGTGGTTTTTCTCCTTCAATTTGTTTATATGGTGGATTACATTGATGGATTTCCATATGTTGAACCACTCTTGCATGCCTGGGATGAAGCCCATGGTCATGATGAATGATATCTTTGTTGTGTTCTTGGATTCAGTTTGCAAGTATTTTATTGAATATTTTTGAATCAAAGTTCATAAGAGAGATAGGTTTGAAGTTCTCTTTTTTGTTGTGTCTTTGTGTGGTTCAGGTATCAAGGTGTTTGAAGCTCCATAGAATGAGTTTGGTAATGTTACTTCTATTTTATAGAATAGTGTGAAGAGAATTGGCATTAGCACTTTTTTGATGATCTGGTAGAATACTGTGCTCAAACCATTCTGCCTCTGGGCTTTTTTTTTTTTTTTGGAAGGGAGACTTTCGATGACTGCTTCTCTTTCCTTGGGAGATATAGGACTATTCAGTCTTTTTACCTGATTTTGGTAGATGGATTCTGTCAAGAAAATTGTCTATTTCATTTAGATTTTCAAATTTTGTAGCATATAGGTTTTTGTAGTAAGAAGTTTGGGTAAACAGTTATGTAGACATCTATTAGGTCCATATGATTTAGGACCTCAGAAAGTGTCATTTTTTCCAAATTTAGCTTCTGTCTGAATGATCTGTCTCTTGGTGGAGTGTTGAAGTCTCCCACTACTAAGGTGTTAGAATCAATGTGTGATTTAAGCTTTAATAATGTTTCATTTCTGAATGCAGGTGCTCTTGTATTTAGGGCATAGATGTTCAGGATTGTGATGTCCTACTAGTGAATTTTTCATTTGATGAGAATGAAGTGTTCCTCATCTTTTTTGATTAATTTTAATTGAAATTCTACTTAATTAGCTATTAGGATAGCTACTGCAGTTTGTTTTCAATGTCCATTTGGTTGAAAAACATTCTTTCCAGCCCTTTACTCTAAGATAGTGTTTATCTTTGTTGCAGAAGTGTGTTTCTTGGATGCAGCAGAATCCTTGGTCCTTTTTCAGCACCCATTCTGTTAGTCCGTGTCTTTTTATTGGGGAGTTTATTTCATCGATGTTGATAGATAATAGTGATCAATGAATGTTAGTTATTTATTGTGAAGTTGGTGGTGTTACTGTGTTTCTATACATATTTTCTTTTATTTTTTTTCTTGTGAAGTTAACTATATCTTATGTTTTCTTTGGTGTAGTTGTTTTTGTTGGATTGAAGTTTTCCTTCTAGTATCTTCTGTAGGGCTGGGATGTGTATAGATATTGTTTAAGTTTAGTTTTGTCATAGAATATTTTGTTTTCTACATCTATGTTGATTGAAAGCTTTGCTGGGTATAGTAGTCTGGGTTGGCATCTGTGTTACCTTAAAGTGTGCATGACAACTGCCCGGGCCCTTCTGGTTTTCATAGTCTCTGGTGAGAAGTCTGGTGTTATTCTGATAGGTCTACCTTTATATGTTACTTGGCCTTTTTCCCTTTCTACTTTTAATATTTTTCTTTGTTTGGCAGATTTAGTGTTTTGATTATTATGTGAAATGAGGAGTTTCTTTTCTGGTCTAGTCTATTTGGTGTTCTGTAGGCTTCTTGTATGTTTATGGACATCTCTTTCCTTAAGTTGGGAAAATTTTTCTTCTATGATTTTCTTGAAAATATTTTCTGGACCTTGGAGCCAGGAATCTTCCTTTCGTTGATTCCTATTTTTCTTTGGGTTTGTCTTTTCATGCTATCCTTGATTTCTTTCGATGTTTTGTGTCTGGAACTTTTCTGATTTTACTTTTTCTTTGAGAGATAAATCAATTTCTACAAGTGTATCTTCAGTGCTTTAGATTCTCTCTGTCATCTCTTGTATTCTGTTGGTGATGCTTACCTTTGTGGTTCCTGATCTTTTCTCTATGTTCTCCAGCAGGGTTTTCTCTGTTTGTTTATTTTTCTTTATTGATCCTAATTCTGTTTTTATGCCTTGTACCATTTTCTTCATCTGTTTGAATGTGGATTCCTTCCTTTCCATGATGGCCTGTATTTGTTTGTTTGTTTGTTTTCTCTATATGCCACCAATTGTGCCTTTACCTGTGTCTCCATTTGTTTGGCCGTAGTTTTCTGTATTTATTTGAGAGCTTTGTTTGTTTCCTGTTTATTTGCCTCTATTTGTGTGGATATTTCTTTGGGAGATTTGTTTGTTTCCTCTTTATGTGCCTCTAATAACTGGGTGAGCATAGCTTTAAAAATCATTTTCCTTTCTACCTGATCTTGACTAAATGTTAGAAGATGGAATCTATCAAGAAAATTGTCCATTTCATTTAGGTTTTCAAATTTTGTGGCATATAGGCTTTTGTAGTATGACCTAATGATTGTTTGAATTTCCTCAGTGTCTGTAGTTATGTCACCCTTTTCATTTCTGATTTTGCTGATTTGGATAGATTCTCTCTGTTTTTTAGTTAGTTTGGCTAAGGGTTTGTCTATCTTGTTGATTTTCTCAAAGAAACAGCTTTTAGTTTCATTGATTCTTTGAATAGTTTTATTTGTTTCTAATTGATTGATTTCAGCCCTGAGTTTGATTATTTCCAGCCTTCTGCTCCTCTTGGGTGTATCTGCTTCTTTTTTTTTTTCTAGGGTTTTGAGTTGGGCCATTAAGTTGTTTGTATGTGATGTTACGAATTTCTTCTTGCAGGCACTTAGTGCTATAAATTTTCCTCTGAGCACTGCTTTCAATGTGTTCCATAAATTTGGGTATGTTGTGCCTTCATTTTCATTGAATTCTATGAAGTCTTTAATTTCTTTCTTTATTTCTTCCTTAACCCAGCTATCATTGAATAACAAGTTGTTCAGTTTCCATGTGCATGTCGGCTTTTTTTATTTCTGTTGTTGTTGAGGTCCAGCTTCAGTCCACGGTGGTCATATAGAATACAAGCGATTATTTCAATCTTTTTGTATCTGTTGAGGCTTGCTTTATGACCACCTATATGGTCTATTTTGAAGAAAGTTCCATGCGATGCTGAAAAGAAGGTATACTCTTTTGAGTTTGGATGAAAAGATCTGTAGGCGTCTATTAGGTCCATTTGATTTAGGGACTCTGTAAGTGTTTTTAATTCCCTATTTGTTTTCTGTCTAGTTGATCTGTCCCTTGGTGAGAGTGGAGTATTGAAGTCTCCTACTATTAAGGTATTAGGATCAATGTGTGATTTAAGCTTTAATATTGTTTCATTTACGAATGTAGGTGCTCTTGTATTTGGGGCATCGATATTCAAAATTGTGATATCCTCTTGGTGGATTTTTCCTTTGATGAGAATATAGTGGCCCTCCTTATCTTTTTTATTAACTTGGGTTGAAAGTCTATTTTATTAGATATTAGGATGGCTACTCCAGCTTGCTTTCTGGAACCATTTGCTTGAAAAACATTTTTCCAGCCCTTTACTCTGAGGTAGTGTTTATCTTTGTTGTATAGGTGTGTTTCTTGTATGCAACAGAATGTTGGATCCTGTTTCCGCAACCATTCTGTTAGTCTGTGTCTTTTTATTGGGGAGTTGAGTCTGTTGATGTTGATAGATACTAGTGACCAACAATTGTTACTTACTTTTGATGTGGGGTTGGTGGTGTCTCTGAGTTTCATTGCTTGTATTCTTTTGAATTTTTTTTTGTTGTTGTTTTTGTTGTGTAGTTATCTATTTCCTCTGTTTCCTTACATGTAGTTGTTTTCTTTGGTTTGGAGTTTCCCTTCTAGTAACTTCTGTAGAGCTGGTTTACTATGTAGATATTGTTTAATTTTGGTTTTGTCATGGAATATTTTGAATTCTCTGTCTATGTTGATTGAAAGTTTTGCTGGGTATAGCAGTCTGGGTTGGAATCTGTGGTCCCTTCTGGACAGTATGATTTCTGTCCAGGCTCTTCTGGCTTTCATAGTTTCTGTTGAGAAATCTGGTGTGATTCTGATAGGTCTACCTTCATATGTTGGCCTTTTTCCCTTGCTGCTTTTAGAATTTTTTCTTTGTTCTGTAGATTCAGTGTTTTGACTGTGATGTGACCTGAAGAATTTCTTTTCTGGTCTAGTCTACTTGGTGTTCTGTAGGCCTCTTGTATGTTTATGGCCATCTCCTTCTTTAAGTTGGGAAAGTTTTCTTCTATAATTTTCTTGAAAATATTATCCTGACCTTTGAGCCTGATGTCTTCTTTTTCTTCTACTCCTATTATTCTTAGATTTTGTCTTTTCATGGTGTCCTTGATTTCTTGGATGTTTTGTGTTTGGAACTTTTCTGATTTTATTTTTTCTTTGAGAGACGTGTCAATTTCCACAAGTGTATCTTCGGCGCCTGAGATTCTTTCTTCCATCTCTTGTATTCTGTTGGTGATGCTTACCTTTGTAGTTCCCGATCTTTTCTCTATGTTCTCCAGATCTCTATTTTTGTTTTCTTTATCGATTTTAATTCTGTTTTCATATCTTGCACCATTTCCTTCATCTGTTTGAATGTGGAGTCCTGCTTTTCAATGACAGCTTCTATTGTTTTCTCTGTTTCCTCTCTATGTATCACTAATTGTGCCTCTACTTCTTTGGCTATAATTGCCTGTATTTCTATGAGAGCTTTGTTTATTTTTTTCTTTATTTGCCTTCATTTGTGTGGACATTTCTTTGAGAGCTTTGTTTATTTCTTCTTTGTTTGCCTCAATTTTCGTGGTCATTTCTCTGAGAGCTCGATTTGTTTCCTCTTGGTTAGTCTCGATTTCTTTGGCTATTTCTCTGAGGGATTTGTTCATTTCATCTTTATGGGCCTCTAATAGCTGGAGAAACATAGTTTTGAGGTCGTTTTCTTGTATATCTAGTGAATTGAAGTGTCCATTGTTTTGTGGGGTTGCTGGTGAGGTCATTATGTCCTGATTTTTGTTGGGAGTGTTCTTATGTCTGCCTCTAACCATCTGGTTATTTATAACCCTCACTGTTTGTTCCTCGAGTTTGTAGTTCGGGCTATGATTGTCTCTTTCTGTTTTTTGGACTGTTTTTTCAGGAAGATGAGAGAGGTTCACTGATGTGGGAGCATGCGTTGTGGTTTCAGTTTTGCCTAAGTAAGGAATGTGATGCTGGCTCTATTCACATGTGCTTTTAGTGGGTGCAGTGTGCATGCGCGGATTCTTTGAATATTGTAGTGGCCTGCAGGCCACAATTATGCAGTTCTGTCTGGGATCCAGGGATTGTTTGCCTGGATTACACTGGTGCACTGGTGGACCCACAAGGCAGAGGCTTCAACATTGGGGTCGCTAATCCAAGAATCCTTATGATGCCCACACTAGGGGTGTGGGTGGCAGGGATCTCGTCTGGTTGCTTCTGTGGAGAGGCCCTTGGTCTGGGGAAAACTCTCCCTAGAAGGCTCACTCACTCTCTTGCAGGACCAGTTGGAATGCACAGGGTTTCTCCTTGCTCTCTACTCTCTGATTTGGTCCTGCTGCAGGAAATGCACAAGTAGGCTAACAGTCAGCTCTGTGACACTGTGACCTCAGGACTTGGTGTCCACCTTTCCTGTGTGCTGCCTCTCTGTCCTTTCCCTCTGCCAAGAGGGTTTATGTTGACTGGTCCCGGGGTAGCGCGGGAAAGAGTTAGGTTGAGTGTTCTCAATCCCAGATCCCGGGCCCAGATCTCTCTGCCAGAAGCAGCCTGGTGGAAGAACCTATGTTTGCTGATCCAGAGAGAGTACCAGGTAGGGTTGACTGTCCTCAGATCCAGAGCTTGGATTTCTCTGCTAGGGGCCGCTGGGTGAGCTGGAGAGAGGGTGCTGTGTCCTTGGCAGGCTCCCTCTCTGTCCTTCCCCTCTGACCTTCCCCTTCGCTAGGGCAAGCTTATGGCAGTATTCTCAGGGGAGTGCCAGAAGGGGTTGGGAATTCTCAGTCCAATCCTGAGCCGGGGTTTCTCTGCCAGGGGTCAGGGGGGAGGGTGGGAACGTCGGTGATAAGACTTGGTGCTAGTCCTTATTGCGCTGGACCCAGGAGAATCTCAGGACGTGCTGAATGACCGCAGTCCCAGATCCCGAGCTGAAGTTTGTTTGCTAGGAGCAGCCGGCAGCACTGGGGTCCCGGCACTGTGAAGCTGCTGTGTGCTTCTTTATCCTTCTGCTCTGCTGCGGCAGGGTTATTGCGGCGTTTGGGGGAGTGCCAGAAAGGATTTGGTTTTCTCAGCCCCGATCTTGGGTTGGGGTACAGACAATTTGGTCTGTGGCAGATTCTGCTGGACGCCTCCTGCCTCCTCCGAAGAGGGAGTAGGGATTTTGAGCTGAACGCGCAGCCGCTCTCTGCATGAGGCAGGAGCTCAGTTGTGATGGTACCCGCGGTCAGGGAGACCTTCCAGGGAAAGCCTAGGTGACCCGTGATCAGTCTTGCAACTACAACTTTCCTTCCCCGTGGGGTTTTCTTGAGACAGGGAATCGCAGTCTCTGGCACCCTTGTGCCCACCAATCAGCCTGGGAAAGTGATCGGGACACGCAGGCATGCAGCTCCAGCCTGGAGACCCAAAGCCTGCATTGTCCGGGATCTCTTCCGGGTTCTCTTCTGGGTTCTGGCTGTGTGGCCCAAGAGTGGACCTGATGGAGTACCACGCTGTGGGAGCCTCCCCTCACCTGGGAAACACGATCACTGTAGATTTAGGGCCCAGAGTTCAGTCTCTGGAACACTGACTGCTATAATTCAGTCCCAAGCTTGAGATTTTAATTCACCTTTGGTTGTCTTCTGGAGATATACTTAAAGGTGCTCCTAATTATGCTAAAAACATCTCTGTTTAATCTGTATATCTCTGACGCAAAAGCCATAGCTTTTACTGGGTCTAAATATCAGGAGTCTACTCCTGCTGTCTTGCACACATCTATTACTTGCTTTTTCTAAATTATGGATCTCAACACAATGGTAATACTAATATACTTTCTTTTGTAAACTAAAATTCATATGATTTTCAGGAATTAAAAAATAATGTCAAAAGACATGGATATGGCATAGCTTAAATGGACCTCAGATGAGGTTTCCCCTTGGTCTTGGGATTCCTCACTTTCCCCATTTAATACTCAAAGTTTAATTTTTGTCTATAGTCTGAAATTTTCTCAGCAGATTTTCAGTTGGCTGATAGACTCTATTCGGGGATCAGCTATGGATTGCAAGCTGAAATCTGGACTTGCTGAAAGCTGAAGTAAACCATTCCATCTGATGTGCTGGCTCTGCCTCTTCAACTGGATTGCTAATTAGATTGTGCCCCATTACCTAGCTTTTGACTAGTCTTTCAGTATTCCTGGGTTCCCAATATCTCTGCCTCAATGTCAGCCTGAAGAAGTTACAGAAGAAAAGAAATTAATCAGCCTTTATCCTACTTAACAGAATGAAAAGTTAAGTCAAGAGGGGATCCCTGACATTAGCTATTATCTTGGGGACCTGCTTAGCTGGATCAGGAATTGGTATTGCAGACTGGCTGTAAAAAGCCAGAATTATAACTGCTTAAAGGCAGATATTGATATTGACCAGCGATTGTGTCCCCCAGTTAAAAGAAACCCCACAGTGAGGAAAACATTTGGATCTGACCTCAGATCAGCCAACTAACCCCTGGAAAAGTTCCTGAGTTTCTGCATGCTCTCTATCTCCAGTGTGTTTCCTACATGCCTGGCCACTGTGCTTGAGAGAATCAGGCCTGCCCCACCCCACACCAAAAGTCACCAGGACCTAGTGACCCTCCACAAAGTCACCAGGAATTAGGCCATATGACATCAATTACTGGAAGAACATAATAAAATTTCCTACCCAAGGAATAGCCTGTAGGTAACCACAAGAATGTAAAGGTATCTTATCTCAGGGTGGGACATTTATGCTGGGCAGCCCACCAGACCTGATAGTAGAACTTTCATGGCACAGAAATGCCTAACATTCCTGGGGTGTATAGATAGCTTGCTCAATATTAGTCATGTAAGTTAGCCACAATCCCTTTGTGACAAGTTTGCCTTTGCTGGCTGTCACCCAACTGTGTAACTGATAAGCTGGAATTTCCCAACCTTGCTGTAACCCTAAATAAAAACCCCTCTCTCCCTGAGCTTAGGACTCCACACTAGAGAACCACTGTGTTGGTGACAATGTGGGCCCAAGCTCGAGCTTGTAATAAAAGACCCTACTGCATTTGCATTGGAATAGACTCCTTTGTGGAATTTGGGGTCTTTGAGACTTGTTCATAATATGCTCACCTACTCAGTCTGAACTGTGAACCCCAAAACACCACAGACGGGGTCTCCAATTTAAGAGGAAATGCCATGGTAAGAACACAGAAACTAAACAAAGAAACAATGGGACTAACAAATGTAATGAATCAAAGGGACCTAACAGACTTCTACAGAACTTTCCACCCCCAAACAAAACAATTCACCTTCTTCTCAGCACTTCTTGGAACCTTCTCCAAAATAAACCATACAGTCAGTCACAAAGCAAGCTTCAACAGATACAAGAAGATTGAAATAACCCCTTGTATCCTATCAGACCACCATGTACTAAAGCTGGACCTCAACAACAGCAGAAATAAAAAGAGCCTATACGTGCATGGAAACTAAACAACTCTTTGCTCAATGATAGCTGTGTCAGGGAAAAAATAAAGAAAGCAATTAAAGACTTCTAGAGTTTGGCTGTGAGTCTCATCATCTGCTTTGATCCCCTGTTGGAGGAGCCTTTCAGAGGACTCTCTAAAAGGCTGCCAAACCATTCCTTCTCTTCCACTGCTTATGGTGTCTATCCTGTTTGCCATTCTGAATGAGATTTAAGCACCCTCCCTAGGGTCCTTGTTGTTTAGTGTTTTTAGGTCTGTAGCTTTTAGTATGTCTATTCTATATTATATGGATAATATCTCTTCCAAACATTGGGCAGAGAGCAAGGAGACTTATGGAGGAAAGGGGTGCTAGAAGGACATGGAGGGTACAGCAACCCCACAAGGAAATCAACAATGCTAAAAAACCCGAGCTCATGGTTTCCTACAGAGACTGATGCACCAACCAAGGACTAGGCATGGAGAGGACCAAGACCTCTGCTCAGATGTAGCCTACAGGAAGCTCAGTCTCCACATGGTTTCCCAAGTAAGGGGAGCAGTCTCTGTCATTAACTGGATGACCTGATCTGTAATCAGTTGCCCCGGTGATGTGGTCTTGCCAAGCCACAGAGGAAGAGGATCCAGGCAGTCCTGATGAGACTTTGTAAGCTATGGGCAGATGGCAGAGGGGAGGAACTCCCTCTTTCAGTGCACTAGGGGAAAGTGATAGGGGAAGAAGGGAGACAGGGGGACTTGGTGGGGCTGAGGAAAGGGGCTTCAAGAGGGACATATAATGAGTAAATTGTAAAAAAGTAAAAATAAATAAAATAAAATAAAATAAAAACTTCCTAGAATTCAATGAAAATAAAGGCACGACTTACCTAAACTTATGAGTCACAATGAAAGCAGTGCTAAAAGAAAAAAAAAATCATAGCACTTAGTGCCTTCATAAAGAAATTCAAAACATCTCATACAAGCAACTTAACAGCTCACCCTAAAGTCATAAAAAAAAAAGCAGACACACTCAAGAGCAGTAGACCACTGGAAATAATCATACTCAGAGTTGAAATCAATAAATTAGAAACGAAGGAAACAATTCAAAGAATCAAGGAAACCAGAAGTTTTTTCTTTGAGAAAATCATCAAGATAGACAAACCCTTAGCCAAACTAACTAAAAGGCAGATAGACACTATCAAAATCAATGAAATCAAAAATGAAAAGAGGGACATAATGACATACACTGAGAAAATCCAAACAGTCATTAGGTATTATTTCAAAAGCCTATATGCAGCCACAAACTTTGAAAATCTAAATGAAATGGACAATTTTCTTGATAGATTCCATTTACCAAATCTGAATCAATATCAGGTAAATAAATTAAACAGTCCTATTTCCCCCCAGGAAATAGAAGCTGTCATCATCAAAAAAAAAAAAAAAAACAAAACAAAAAACACCCAGGGCCAGATGGTTTCAGAGCAGAATTCTACCAGACCTTCAAAGAAGAGCTAACTCCAATTCTTTTCAAACTGTTTCACAAAATAGAAACAGAAAGAACATTACCAAACTCATTCTATGAAGCCACAGTCACCTTGCTACCTAAACCTCACAAAGACCCAACAAAGAAAGAATTTCAGACCTATCTCTTTTACGAACATTGATGCAAAAATGCTCTATAAAATGCTTGCAAACCGAATCCAAGAACATATCAAAGATATCATCCACCTTGACAAAGTAGGCTTCATACCAGGCATTCAGGGATGGTTCAATATACAGAAATCCATCAATGTAATCCACCATATAAACAAAACACATGATTATCTCTTTAGATGCCTCAAAAGCATTTGACAAAATCCAACATCCATTCATGTTTAAAGTCTTGGACAGATCAGGGATAAAAGGCACGTACCTAAACAGTAAAGGCAATATACAGCAAACCTATAGCAACATCAAACTAAATAAAGAGAAATTTAAATTAATCTCACTGAAATAAGGGACAAGGCAAGACTGTCCACTCTTTCCTTACCTCTTCAACATTGTACTTGGAGTCCTAGTTAGACTTCTAAAGACAACTAAAGAAGATCAAGGGGATACAAATTGGGAACAAAGAAGTCAAAATATCACTATTCACAGATGATATGATAGTGTACATGAGTGACCCCCAAAATTCAACCAGAGAACTCCTTCAGCTTATAAACACCTTCATTAGCACAGCTAGATACAAAATTAACTCTTCAGTGTTGGGCTCTTTGACCACCCCGAAGGGTGGAGTAACCTTGCCAGTCCACAGAGGAGGACAATGTAGTCAGTCTTGATGATACCTGACTTTAAGCTAGGGTCAGATGGAAGGGGAAAGGGACCTCCCCCATCAGTGTACTTGGAGAGGAGCATGGAAAGAGATGAGAGAGGGAAGGTAGGTTTGGGAGGGAATGAAGGAGGGGACTACAGCTGGGATACCAAGTGAATAAACTGTAATAATATAAAAATAAAACTTTAATTAAAAATAATCAGTAGCCCTCCTGTATTCAAAAGACAAACTGGCTGAGAAAGGTAGTAGAGAAACAATACCCTTTACAACAGCCACAAATAGTATAAAGTTCCTTGGTTGTTACTTGTGCAGAAGTGGGTAAATGAGTTAAAACTGACTATACTCAGTGTCTGGTACTTTAATAACATTTGAAAAAGTAATATATGTTATGACTAGGTGTGTTGGTCCAGACATTTAACCCGAACATTTGGAAGGTAGAAGGACGCAGATCACTGTGAGTTCTAGGCTAAAATAGTATATACCATGAGTTCCAAACCATCCAAGGATAATTGTCTCCAAAGAATATTGCTTCAGTGTTTCCAGCCTCACAGATTGTAATACCCATTACTATGTTCCAAACAACACCTTACTGGCCCAACTTTGTCTCTTCAAAGTGTTCAAAACCCTTGCTCTGTCTTTCCTGAATCCAGTGCCCCAGTTGAGCCACAAAGTGACAGCAAACGGTTTGTACTTCTCAGAGCACTACTGTCATGCCTGACTTGATGCTCTTCTCAGCTGCAAGAGATTCCCAACACCCCTCTGTTGCTTCCTACAAGAGATTCCCAACACCCCTCTGTTCTCTGATTCCCAACACTCCTCTGTTGCTTCCTGCTCATTTTCCTTCATGAGTAATGCTTAGCTTAGAGACTCTTGAAGAGGAACATCTCTCTGAATCTTTAGAACAATGTATGCCCCAAAGACCCTATTGGCAAGCATGTGTGGAATTAAAGGCTGTCTGTTATGTCCCATTCCCTAGGTAGTGGTTGGCAGGCAAGTTTTTATTTAACCCTACACAATGCCTTGTGCGTTGGTAAGTTCAGTTATTATCTCCACTTTTCAAATAAGAAAATGGTGCTCAGACAAGTTAAATAATTTGCCAAGAAATGTATATTTATACTTATATTGCTGATCACACCAAAACAATCTGCAATTTGAATTGCTGAGTAGGGTCTATGGGTTTCAGGAAAATGCAGCTGTTATCACCTGCAGCATGAAGCTATGATAGTCAAATGGCTTCATTAAAAGCACAGTCTCTGTTTTACACATGATTTCTTTTGTCATTGATATTCATAAGCTAATTTGGGACATTTTAGGAAGGTAAAATGCACATAAAAAAAGCTTTGGCTATTTGCTATCAATTGTTCAGTGAGCCCCTTAGGTTACCTTACTTTAATCTCATCACATCCAATATGTCAACAGCTACAGTTAGTGTCTCACCCATATATTGTCATTAAAACAAATTCTTTATAAGGCCAGGTGATGGATCTTTTTTCATAAGTCTTATTAGTTGAGTTCAGTCCCCAGAACCCAGCAGACTACAGTGAGAGGGAAGGGTTCGAAACATGAAAATTATCCAGAAGCTTGAAGGCCAGCTGGCCTGGAATAAGCTGTGCAATGATGGAAACAAAAGTGACCCTGCTTGAACAATTTGAAGTTATATACAAACCCCTAAATCCTTCCATCTCCATGATGTAACAAGTATCATCTCTGTCTCTCACACATTCTTGCACAAAATAAAATTTGAAAAATATTTTCTAGTCAGCAAGACCTACACCCACTGGTCTGTAGAGTCAAAATCGTACTGCCCTGAGGCAGTTAAGGAGGAATTTACAGATTAACAGCAGCAGTAGAAGTGGCAGTAGTAGCCACAGATAGTATTTGTTGAGAACTTTGTATTTGCCAGGCCTGTAGTACTTGGAGATTTACTTGAGTTAGCCATTAAAGTTATCCAAAGTAGGCTCTGCTATCTTATTTAAAATACGGCAGAAGTGAGCCTATGAGAATATAACTCACTTGCTAGGGTCCACAGAACTATTAAATGTAAAACCTAAACTGAAATCTGAAAGCGCATGTCTTTAATGCCTGGGCTAATACCAAACTGTACAAGTTTGGTATTTGTAAAGTTTCCTCATCAGTAAAATACAGAGAAAGAACTGCTGTCTTGCAGGGTTTCTGTGAAGATTAGAAATGCCTAGGGCCAGGGCCAAAAGTGCACAGAGTAGATGTTTCAACTACCCTGTTGATATTTATCATGCACAGGGTCATTTTAGTAGCAGAGGAAGACTCAAGATTGCTTTAAAAGCACTGGGGAGCTGGAGAGGTGGATGTACAGCTTCAGCTGTCTTGGAAGCTGTGCGTCTCCCTCCCAGGTTACAGTGACCAAAAGAAGCTCAGAGAGACAGGCAGGGGCAGGGGCCTGACTCCTGCTCAGTCAACCTCTGCTGGGAGTAGGGAGAGAGGCGGAGAGCTGGGAGGGGCGATCCAATCCTAGTCTTCAGAGGACTGCAGGTGCTAGGCAGAGTTGGTGTAGGTGGGTTCCGGAGCCTAGCAAGGGAAGGGAGGAGGATGGGGCGGGGCTGCAGGCGGGTGGGGGAGAGACAGAGGCGGGGCTGAGGGACGGAGAGGCTGTCCTAAGATAGCTCTTCCCCTGCCCGGCAGTTCGCAGCGTCTGGAAGAGCTCTCAGGAGAATCTCCAACCTCCGAGCGGGCCTACAACTACCGTAAGTACTTGCAAATGAGCGCATTGTCCAGTGGCTGAAAAAATCTTAAACAGAACGCCGAAAGCCAATAAATTGCCTTAAATCAAACTGCTCCCCAGACCCCTCTCTCCATTCATCCCTGCCTTTCTCTTTCTCTCCCCGGATCCCAGCCCCGCCTCAATGAGAACCTCTGGGCAATGTGGGTATCTCCCCCTTCCCTTCTCAGTCTTCCCTCCAAACCCTAAGAAAATCTTGTACCCAGCACCCTGCGGAGTCCAACCCCTTTGATTGCTGGAGCTCTTAAAGCTATGAAGGAGGTTATCCATTAGGTATTCTGTATATATCACCCTTGAATACACTGCGGGGTTGCCTAATGGTGGGGAAAGTGCTTGGGGTAGAGTACACGGGGATCGAAAAAAAAAAAAAAGCCTCATTAGCCTAAGTTGGGTGTGGGGTGAAAGAGCAAAATGGGCGTGTCCAATTTTGAATCTCAGGGTTATTCCCAAGTTCCCTAGGCATAAGATTTATCATCTTGCCAGATTTTTTTAAAATTTTAATATTTTTATGATTGAGGAATGGTCAGCCATGCTGAGAAATCCAGCTTTTCTCATCCCACTCCAGTAACCAAAAGGCAAGCCCCTGATGTTCATGTGTTAAAGCTGGATCTCCAGATAGCATTTCCTGGGTGCAATTCCAGGTTGAACTCTCTCCTTGGCAAAGAACCTAGCTTCCGCCAATAGATCCTGGCCCAGTGCCCCAAGGGGAAACAAAGCAACAGGGTGGTATCCAAGTTTTGGCCTGGCACTGAGAAAATTGGGGACAAGCGGTTCTAGTAAATGAGATGAAAGGAGTCTCATTATGGTCTTATACCAAATGTATACCACTCTTTGAAAAATGGGACAAAATACACCTGTTTACATGATAGGTACACAGCATGCCTGGCACTATACACACATTTTCTGCAACTCAAAACAACAATGTTTTGAGTACATATTATCTCCCCACCTAATAGATAAGGAAAGTTCAGAGATGGTAAGTTAAGCTTCCTGCAACACAAATAAAGGAAAATCAGGGCTGGGCTCTTCTTGAATCTCTCCGTGTGTCAACCTGTTGTCCTACTGCCCAGGTGTTTTGACAATGAATCTTTCAGCTCCTCCATTTTGCTCTCTGTTAGCATTAAAATATATTAGAGGCTGTTGTTATGCGATGTTTAGAGCAACAAAGTCATTCTCTTTTCCTCTGTGGGAGCTACACCTACCTTTCTTCCCCGAGTTAAGATCAAACAGCTGAGGGCAGGCAGGATTTCGTACTATGAGTAGAGGCTTCATGAGGAGAATTCTCCTGAATTTGTGCTGTGAGGATACACCTTCCCTTTGCAGCAAGAGGGGAGAAGATCCAAGTCATCTATACACAGGTTGGTAGTGACTTCTGGGAAAATGAGTTGGCCTCTCTGAGCTCAAATCTCTTTTCTGTGTTCCTTCAAAGTCAAATAATTCCATTTTCTTCAGAGGTAGTGAACAAAGCTGCTTAGAAGCTAAGGGCAAGTTCTATGGAGGAATCATTTACACTTTTATTAACTATGTAGAAGCAGTTGGATTAGTTAACACCTACACAAGACAGGGTATTAAGCTTTGCAGTTAAGAGACCATGGTGCATCATAAGCACTCCTTAGAAGGAACAGCCTGTGTGAAGAAATGGGAGGGGTGATGGAGGATGAAGATGGGGTGAGGGCAGGTGCTGCCTCTGGACATTTGAGTGTCAGCCTTTGTGTTAAACATGAACTTTAATTTTCATTTAATATTTTGACTTTCAGCAAATTATGTATCCTGCCTAAACTCCATTTGCCTCAGCAACAAAATGGGGACAGTGGTAATGTCTTCTTTACTGAGCTGTTGGATGACTCAGCTCTGTGTGTGAGTGCATGTATGTGAGTACACTGATGTGGGTGTGCACATGCTGCGTGTGAGTAGTGCATTTGTGTACTCATCACAAAAGGTGAGTCTTGGCACATTCCACTTCCCCCACTCAGTAAGATTTCTTCAGGCTTGTTTATGGTCACCATTTGTGCCTTTGAAATCTCAGGGATGAAGGAAAAATTCAACAAAAATAACATCTTGGATCTGAGGAAAAGATCTTGAGTAGAGAGACAAGGAAGTGAAGAAAAGGATCAAGGAGAGGAAAGCAACAAGTGGGCCTTATTAACAGGCTAGGTTCCTGTGAACCAGTGCAATGTGAGGTAGTCAAGAGTCATGCAGCGATCACACTGCAACTTGAAAGAGCAGAACTAGTCCCTGAGCATGAAAATGTCTTATTTTAGATTCTACTATCTTCTAAGAAGCAAAGCCTCTAAGATTCAGAGAACACATTCTGCACCAGAGACCCCATAGGCCTGGGCAGGCCACAGCAAGGGCCAAGATGCTTCGGAACTTCACTCTTTTGCTTGTTTGCATTTGTAAGTACAAGGAAGGGATGAGAAGCAAGTGACCCTGTTATGGAAGTCCTTGTGAGCAGGCTCCTGGGGGAGGGGAGGCAGGGGAGATTATTGAGGTTGGAGGGTAAAGAAAGCAGAATCTCTCCCTGACCATTCATTCTCTCTTTTTAGGGCTCAGTCTGGGTATGACCTCAATGGGTAAGTGACTTCCTGTCTGAGATTCTAAGATCCTGGCCTGTATGTATATATGTATATATGTATGTATGTATGACAAGAAAGGTTGGGCTGCTTGGAATCAGAGCTTCTTCTATCATGACTTGATTTCCCAAGAAATAAGCAGAGCTTTATCTCACATTAGCAGGGAGCTTATTCCCACACCCATTTGAATTCTTTGAACAAATGCCCTGGCATCTCAAACTCTTACACGAACAGACACTCCCACTCCCACTAGCACAGAAAGGCAAAAGTCAGCATCTGGGTGGGTTATAGCTAATTTTAAGGTGTGTTGTGGGGCACTTTGGGGAAGGGACATGGCTGACTGTCGATATTTCTGTGATTTGGGGCAATGACAGCAATGGAATCTCAACCAGAGCTATGGATAGAGTCCAACTATCCCCAGGCTCCTTGGGAGAACATCACGCTTTGGTGCAGAAGCCCCTCTCGGGTATCCAGCAAGTTCCTGCTTCTGAAGGATAACACACAGATGACCTGGATTCGTCCTTCTTATAAGACCTTCCAAGTTTCATTCTTCATAGGTGCCCTTTCTGAGTCCAAAACAGGGCTTTATCGGTGCTGCTACTGGAAGGAGAAAGGCTGGTCGAAACCTAGTAAAATTCTAGAGTTAGAAGCACCAGGTGAGATGACAAAGCTAGATACTCCACAATTTTCTCCCACTCTTGGGACTCTAAATCACTGTCCCAGAGAAGGATTTGTTGAAGTGATTCATTTACCTCAAATGCACGCATGTTTGCTCGCCACAGATAGCACAGAAGTGCCTACTGTGTATCAGACAATGCATGTAGAGGCTGTAGCTCTGGAAGGGTGGGAGCAGGAAGGGTTGTTGGAAAGGCTTATTCAAAGCCAAACTTTCCTCTCCTGCTGTCTACCCTTGCTCTAACTCATATCAGTTCATTTTTTTTCTTTCCAGGCCAACTTCCTAAACCCATTTTCTGGATCCAGGCAGAGACCCCCCCTCTTCGTGGATGCAATGTTAACATCCTCTGCCATGGATGGCTTCAGGATTTGGTATTTATGTTGTTTAAAGAGGGATACACAGAGCCCGTAGATTACCAAGTCCCAACTGGGACAATGGCTATATTCTCCATTGACAACTTGGCACCTGAGAATGAAGGGGTTTACATCTGCCGCACTCATATCCAGATGCTTCCCACTCTGTGGTCAGAGCCCAGCAACCCCCTGAAGCTGGTGGTAGCAGGTGGGTGTGGCCACGGCTGCTGGCATCTGACAATTGTTATCCCAGGAATCATGGCTGGTTGAGCAAAAATTTTTGATACTGCTTGCCTTGGCCGGTTTCTAGGCCCTGCAGAGTCAATGTGGCAGAGTCATTTGACATTTTCCTGAGCTTTAGAATCACACATGCTTTAAAGCAGATAATTCTTTGGCTGGTTTGTAAGCCTACCCAGCTATTTAGCAGCTTCATCTTATCATAGTTTTATTGTTCTTTACTTGTTGATTATCATTCATTCATTCATCCAATATTTATTGAGCACCTAATATGTGCCAGGCATTGCCAGTATAGTCTTAAAGATGATTTTCTAAAAGTTTAAATGTATTTGTGTTTATTATATTCAAGTGTGGGAAACAAAATAAATCACTATTCCCACTGACAAAAACCAAAACAAATGATAAAAAAAGCAACATTTTAGTTTATATTTTAGAAATGGTTTGACAGATTACTTTGTCTCAGTAAAAGCAGCACCAAGCTTTAAACACAGAGGCAACACCTTCAAAGGTCCAAATGCTAGCCACACACTCCAACTTAAACTCCTCTGTCCCATGCCCTAGATGATTCCAAATGGAATTGTCAACATTTCCGCAGTTCCTGCAGCAAGCAAATAGATCCAGAGAAACTGTGATGTTACAGAAAGTACCCTGATTTCTAGTTCCACCCACGACACTGCTTCCCATTGTGATGTTGAGCAAGTCATCTCACTTCTCTGTGTTTTGGTTTTCTCCATTCTAACACAGGATAACAATACCTATTCAATCTACTGTATAATGCCACTCTGTGCTTCAATTTCATGATCTGCAAAATTGATATAAGAATAATGCCTACCTCACAGGGTTGTTGTGAGGATTGCCTAAATAACATGTACAGTGCCTGGCATATAAGTTCTCAATAAATGGTAGATAACAATTTTATTAATATAGCTTTTTCTTAAGGATCAAAATACAAAGGACTGTTTAACCCGTGTATATGGATGCTTGCTGTACACATACACTTCCAACATAGTTTCCACTAACACATACTTCTGCAATGAATGTTCACCAGGATTTTCCACTTGTTTATTAGTTTAATGCTGGCAGGAGCTTTATATTCTTCACACTCAATTCCCCTAGACTGGCATGATTTATGACATACCCAGAAAGCTCCCATGAGTATATGACAGAGCTGATCCTTCCATAGGGGATGAGCTGTTGTACCTGGGATTTGAATGGGGATAATATGGAGTCATATAAAGCTGAATTTAATAGTACAACCATCTTAGAATAAAAATAATCCATAGAAATGAGTGTGGGCCCCATTACCAGATTTCATTGGCTTACTGAGTTATTACCCCAAATCACTCTATTGTCCTCCTCCAACCTCATGTTGCAAGTGTTGGAAGTAGGGTCTTAAGGCAAGATTAATTTGTTCAGATGCTCTCTATCATCAATGAAAGTTATGCTCTACAAGATGGAATCAAAGTCAGTTTTAGAGATATAGATTTTCTGACTGTGGAAAGAATATACTTGTCATTTCAGAGACCTAAAGATATAGGGCATTATGAGTGTAGACAGTTCCCTGAGGCAAGCAACTATACCTGGCTGAGTTGGGTGAGAGGGAAGGGCCATAAGTAAACTTACCTTTGATTACATTCATGAGGAGACATAAGTCTAAGGAAAAAGAAGGAGGACGGTTATATTCCAATTGCTTCTCTTGTGCAAAGAAACTAGGAGAATTAAAATAGACTGGGGAAGAATTGGCCAAGCTGTAACTTAAGGGTCTCTTCCCTTTCTAGGTCTCTACCCCAAACCAACTCTGACAGCCCATCCTGGGCCCATCCTGGCACCAGGAGAAAGCCTGAGTCTCAGGTGCCAAGGGCCAATATATGGAATGACGTTTGCTTTAATGAGGTTGGAAGACTTGAAGAAATCTTTTTACCACAAGAAGGCAATAAAAAATGAGGCATATTTCTACTTCCGGTCTCTGAAGATCCAGGATACAGGGCACTATCTCTGTTTTTACTATGATGGGTCATACAGGGGCTCATTGCTTAGTGGTATCCTGAAAATCTGGGTGACTGGTAAGACAGGGGTATGTTATAAAGTTTCCTCTGACTCCCACTCCCTTCTCATACTTATATCACTTGGCCAGGGCTAATGGTGGGGGGAAAGTACAAAATTCATGCAACCTAGTTGAGTGATTTGCAAAGTATAAACTGGAAGACAGAGGTGGAAAATAGCCCTAACTATGGAAAGGAAGGGAGAGTATTACCATTGGCTATTTGTATTTTGGGTCTCATCCTAGACACTTTCCCCAAGACCTGGCTCCTTATTCGGCCCAGTCCAGTGGTTCAAATGGGTCAAAACGTGAGCCTGAGATGTCGAGGACTGATGGATGGAGTGGGGCTTGCACTCTATAAGAAAGGAGAAGAAAAACCCCTTCAGCTTCTGGATGCCACCAGCAACACTGGCAGCAAATCATTCCTCCTCAAAAATGTGACCTACAAGGATGCTGGCATCTATAGCTGCCACTATTATCTTACCTGGAAGACATCCATTAAGATGGCAACATACAACACTGTGGAGCTGATGGTTATAGGCAAGTGATCTTAACAGGCCTCAATTTTATTTTCACCTATATGCTTTTATCATTATTACAGCACTCTAAGTGAGGTGAGGGGATCTTAGTGACTCTTGCACTTGCCTAGAGGTGGGAGCTAAAGAGAGAACATTAGGAAGATGATGTAGGACTTTATATCCTTCAGGGACCTTTTCTCCTGGGATTCACCTCAAGCCTTCCTTACCTCTCATCATGACATAGCCCCACTGTGACTTGTGAAAAACAATTATTTACCTTCAAGTCAGGGAGAGTTTACAGTTATAAGGTCTTTCTGATTGAAATTAGAGCCAGTAGTCTTTAAAGAACCACATGGGTGGAGGAGGGGGAAGCTTGGAATACACAAACTTTGAAGTCACTGACCAAATGTAAGTGAAAAGACAGAGAAGTCCAAATGTGGAGCTGAGAAACATTCAGCAGGGGAGAGGATGTTGACTCAATGTCACTTCTAACTGTAGTCTCTGGATTGGTTTCAGATAAGCCTCCCAAACCCTCCCTTTCAGCTTGGCCCAGTTCTGTGTTTAAAGCAGGAAAGACCATCACCCTTCAGTGCCGAGTATCTCATCCAGTACTTGAATTTTCTTTGGAATGGAAAGAAAGGGAAACCTTCCAAAAATTCTCGGTAGATGGAAACTTCATCATCACTAACACTGAAGGGCAAGGCACAGGGACCTACAGTTGCAGCTATCGCATTAAAGCACACCCTAACATCTGGTCACATCGCAGTGAGCCTCTGAAGTTGGTGGGGCCAGCAGGTGAGAAGATAACTTCTCATATGAATACCCTTCAAAATCCTGGGATCTCAAAATACTACCCAGAAATTTATGGTAAGGGGAGTGAGGGCTTGGAAGTCAGGACCCATGCACTTAGCATACTTCCCTTGGGTACACTACAAAAACTCAAAGCAGTGAACAGAATATTCTGAAGACTCCAATTCACCAAGAAAAGAACACATCTCTCTCAAGCTTCTAAATAGAAGCTTTCTCAGTAAGCACCCCCCCCCCCCCGTGACTTTATCCGTCCTAACTTGTCACCATCAAGCATCAAGGCTTCTGCTTCTGGTCTTCTCTGTTCACAGGCACCCTTACCTGGAATTCCATTCTGAATGAAGCTCTTAGGATGTCCTTAATTGTGCAGCTTGTTTCCTTGCTGTGGCTAGTGCTGTGGATACATTGGAAATGTCGGACACTTCGACTCAGGTATTTGTCTTCTCTCAGCCTGTTGTTGACATACTTGCCTAGTCTTCTGAAGGGGCCACTCCCTAATTGCAGTAAGCCACAATGACACACTCTTACTTTCCCCCTCAGCATCTAGGCTTAAGAGTCAAGTCATTCCCATCTGATTCCCTTTCACCTCACAGAGGTGTCATTACCGAAGCCAGAAAGTAGAGACATGTATAGTTTTCAGGAGCTATAGAAATAATCTGAAGCATGTTTCCTGAACTCTACACCTCCTACAATGCCGAAATCTCCTCTTAAACAGCTCTGTCCACAAGACTTCATAGACGTCTTCCCCACTGATATAGTATAAACATGCTCACTTGTAAGAAGCTATGCTGTTGCATCTTCCATGTTATTATTTAATTCCCATCCCATTTTTTTCAATTTTACCCTTTACTTTCAAGGGCTAGAGAGAGTATTTTGGCCCATCCTAGATTCCTTAGAAACCAGTTTCTCTGTTATTCTGGACTCCTATTGTCTCTGCAGAGCACCCTTAGGATATAATTTTAACCTGGATAGACATTTGATAAGACAACAAATGGAGCTGGAGAGTCAGACTGTCCCTTAGCCTAAAAACAGCCCAAAAGATCTTCCTGCCATTTCTTTATATTCTCCAGTGTCCTTTGGACCACTGATCTCTATCCTTAATCCCTATGGTTTTCTAAGGCTATTCCAGTTGGCAATGAAAAGAGAAATGATAGTTCCTACCCAACCCTGTGCTTCTGGATGTACTTTTGTATGTCTAGGAAATTTAATGCACAATTGATGATTGCTACAACTATGTCTGCCTGTGTTTTCTGCTGAGATCTGAGGGATAGTGTTCCAGGGTAACAAGTGGAGAGCCACCTATGGTTTCTGAGAGAAAAAGAAAACATACTTGGAGTTTTCAGTAAAGTCAAATTTTACCGTCCCATTGATTCTAAGTTTCATATGCTTTAGGCTAACCTCATATTAGGATTAGAAAAGATGTAACTTCATGTTTCTTACCCTACTCCAAGATCATTGCATCAAACAATATCAGAATCCAGATGTCATAGAAAGCAGCTTAAAAAGTAGTTTTCCTGACCAGGAAAAGGCCGAGGATGGTCACTGTTTCCTAAGGAAAAAGAATTCTCAATTTAATTTTGACCTTATACGTCCTAATTTTATATAGGAGGCAGAGCCCAACAACAATGCTACACATATATAGTCACAATCTAGGTAGAGGAGAGAGAGATCCCATTCTCTGACAAGCTCAGCTCAGCACTGACAGGCAGTCAGTGTTCTTGTAATCCATCAAGGCTGCCTAGGCAACCCTTCCATAACAAAGGCAGGTCAGTCTGAAGACAGTCTGAAGACCAGTACTGCCATAGGAACAACTGCTTCCAAACTTAATCTTGATGACTGAGAAACACTCAAGGTTGCTCTTTCCACCCCCACACTCAACCACCCAGAGCTGCTGAGATCCAGGGGTTCTGAGAACTGGAAATGCAAAAGCATTTTCTCATCTGACATCTCCTTTGCAGCAACAACCTAATTAGGGGCCATGGGAAGCTGACATATAATATATGTTGGGGGGAGGGGCAGAGAGGAAGGGCATGTAGGTCATGGAAGTGCAGGGGGTTTGTAAGCGATTAGATCCTCAAAAAGAAAAGTCATCAGTGTCAGAAAAGATTATATCCCATTATCCTGGCCATACCCAATCCCTATTGGGTAGTGAATGAACCAATGACATAAATTGCCGCCCCCTTCTCTCTGCCCTCCCCCTAATCCCAGCAACTCCTCTCATCTTTTTTCTGGTCTCCTTAGAGAACCCTGGTTGTTAGGAACAGCTCAAGGGGTGGCCATGTTCTTCATACTCATGGCTCTTCTTTGTTGTGGTGAGTACAAAGGGGTGAGATGGGGGTCTGGGCAGCAGGCTGCAGGGGTCAGTTTTGGTGAGGAGGGGGCAAAACCTGACAAAGGTTTCTTTTGAAGGACTGTGCAATGGAGCATTGGCAGAAGAGATTGGTGAGTTTTTTCCTGCTCCAGACTGGGACATTCCTCTCTGGAGATCCGAAATAACTACAGAGTGTCAGTGTCAGTGCCCAGGGAGTGACTGGTTGGGAGGGAAGGACAGCCAGGAAGGCAACATTCAGTCTCCAACTTTTTCTTTCTGCCTGTGAAAATTTCCTTCAGGCTCCTGCACTTTCATGACGCTCAGTTGAGACATCAGCTTCCTCTTTCCTCAGCACCTAAAGAAAGAAGCAAGATAGGAATGAAAAGATTCTGATTTAAGGGGGAGGGGTGTGAGGTCTGGGTAGGGGCTTCAAGAGAAAGGAAAGGAGGGAGGGGGAATACCAAGAGGATGGCCTCATTAACTCTGCTGTTTCTAGAAATAATCATGCCAACCCCTAAGCCTGAACTGTGGGCAGAGACAAACTTCCCTCTGGCCCCGTGGAAGAACTTAACGCTCTGGTGCAGAAGCCCTTCTGGCTCAACTAAGGAGTTTGTGTTACTGAAGGACAGGACAGGGTGGATTGCAACACGGCCGGCCTCAGAGCAGGTCCGGGCTGCCTTCCCCCTTGGCGCCCTGACCCACAGCCACACCGGGAGTTACCACTGTCATTCATGGGAGGAGATGGCTGTGTCAGAGCCTAGTGAAGCACTTGAACTAGTGGGGACAGGTAAGAGAAAGCAGAGGATCCTTCTGGAGTGATACCCAGTGTCCCTGGGAGCCCTGTGCTACTGGGAGGAAAAGTAGGGGGAGGGGAGAAAAAGAATGAGAGGACACAGACTGTGGAACTCAGTCGGGATGCCTTTGGTTTGTTTGTAGAGAAAGTAACTTTGAGCGTCCTATCTTGGGCACTTCCAAAGTTTTGAATCCCTAGCCATCCCATTTTGTTTTCTAGACATTCTTCCCAAACCTGTCATTTCGGCTTCCCTCCCAATCCGGGGCCAGAAACTGCAGATCCGGTGCAAAGGATGGCTGGAAGGTTTGGGGTTTGCTCTGTATAAGAAGGGAGAGCAGGAACCTGTCCAGCAACTTGGTGCGGTTGGGAGAGAAGCCATTTTTACAATTCAAAGAATGGAAGATAAAAAGGAGGGCAATTACAGCTGCCGCACACACACGGAAATGCAGCCATTCAAGTGGTCTGAGTCCAGTGAGCCCCTGGAGCTTGTAATAAAAGGTAGAGCTGAATAGGGTGTGTGAGGGCAGAAGAGCGGGGGAAGTGCCTGATAGACTCTCCTAACTCCACCATAAACTTTGCTGCTAGTACTAGGAGCCTGTGTCCAATCTTAGAGCCAGGCAGGCGTGGCGCTGGGAGTGCCAGGGCCTCTGGCTGCACGATATTAATAGCCATAATCGTTATTAATAGCTTGGGTTTGTGGAGGGTGATTTAATTTTTCTGATTTTTCCCATTGATTATCTCATTTAACTATAGAGGAAATCCTGAAGTGAGGTGATGTAGCTACTATTTCCTTCTCTTTTCCAGATGGGCACACTGAGGCTTAGAGAACTAACAGAGTTCCAAAGAAAGTTTAACCTTTTAATAGCCTCACTTGCCTGTTCCACTAACAGTGAGAATTTGATGAGGAACAAGGGTGAAAGGTCCCTATAGAAACAAACAAACGAATCTATCAATGCATCTGTTTCTGAATGAAAGTGCATATAGACAACAGCTTCTTCAAACCAACATTTACTGTATTTTCTTACTGTTTTCTTGATTTGTTTTTTTAATGTTTTGGGTTTATTTTCTAGAAATGTACCCCAAGCCTTTCTTCAAGACATGGGCCAGCCCTGTGGTCACTCCTGGTTCCCGAGTGACTTTCAATTGCTCCACCTCCCATGAACACATGAGCTTTTTTCTCTACAAGGATGACAGTGAAATTGCATCCAGTGACCCAGCCTCAGGAAACCCAGGGTCTAGTGAAGCTCACTTTCTGATCATCTCAGTGGGCACTGGTGATGGAGGAAACTATAGCTGCCGTTATTATGACTTTTCCATCTGGTCTGAGCCCAGCGACCGTGTGGAGCTCATTGTGACAGGTTAGGGAGGGGAAGTCTTGGTGGAAGTAGCACTGACCCCAGGAGAGTGAGAGGAATGGCTGCCGGGGGGGGGGGGGGACAGTGTTTTCTGGACACTGAGAACAGTTCTTAGGACAGTGCTTGGCACAAAATAAATTGTTCATGGAGGACAGCTGTTCATGTTATCATCACAAGAAGAAAAGACAAAGGAGCAGGGGAGGGCAGTAATTCGCAAGGAAAGAATCTAGGGAGATAACGGTGTCCAATTCAAGAATCAAGCTCAAGTTGCCTGCTTTCTGAGATAATCCTTTTAAGGCTTGGCCTTGAGTTTTGAGTTGAATGTCTGCCTTTTTCTGAGCTGAGCTATCAGGGATTGGTAGCTGGATGGCCCTCAGAGAACAGGAGAAAACCTTGAAATGTCAGGTACACATTATACAGCTATTACAAATGATCATTTAAAAGGGTGTTTAACGTCATAGAAAAGTGTTTAAAATATAAACATATCAGACTCTTCAACTCTCTGTGCAGTGAGTCTCAATTACATAAATACTCTCAGCTCCAAGGGTATAGTCATGTGTTAAGACATAAGTGGAAAAATAGGTAAAGAATAGTTATATTTGAGCTGGTAAAATTACGTTTTCTTCATTAGCTCTTTATTGCACTTTCTAAGTTACTACAATAAACATATATTATCTCCTATAACAACATTACAAAAGCTATTTGTGAAATGTGGGGAACAGTATTCTCTTCCATTATGATCTTTTTCATTTTAGAATTCTACCCCAAACCCACTCTCCTGGCTCAACCAGGCCCTGTGGTACTTCCTGGGAAGAATGTGACCCTGCGCTGCCAAGGAATTTTCCAGGACATGAGGTTTGCCCTCTTACAGGAGGGTACTCATGCTCCCTTACAGTTCCAGAGTGCTTCAGGGACCTCGGTTGATTTCCTCCTCCAGACTGTTGGAGGAGAGGACTCTGGGAACTACAGCTGTATCTACTATGAGACAACCATGTCCAACAGAGGCTCATACCTTAGTAGTCCCCTTATGATCTGGGTGACTGGTAAGAACAAACCGGATATGGGGTTGGGATTGGGTCAATTGGAGTAGAGACTAAGGGGGTCAATCTCTACTAGAAGTGTAGGCCAAACTATGGAGGGGATTCCAAGAAAAGCAATTATCATGGGGAGCAGGTAATGAGGTTTTATATTCACACTTTTTTCTCTTTCTAGACATATTCCCCAGACCATGGTTGTCTGCTGAGCCTAGTTCTGTAGTCACTATGGGGCAGAATGTTACTCTCTGGTGCCAAGGGCCAGTCCGTGGAGTTGGATATATCCTGCACAAAGAAGGAGAAGCCACTCCCATGCAGCTTTGGGGGTCCACCAGCAATGAAGGAACATTTTCTATCACCAATATATCTGGTGCTAGCATAGGACGTTATAGTTGTTGTTACCACCCTGACTGGATGAGCACTATCAAGATACAGCCTAGTAACACTTTGGAACTCATAGTCACTGGTAAGGGGATGAGACTGTGGAGTGAATGTCGTAGTGTAGAAAAATTGGATTGACTGGTTCATGGAAGATATTTTTAAAGAACTCAAATAGAGGCAAACAATAGTTTCACCTTGTTATTGATGAGATACTAGGGGAGGGAAGATAGGAATGGACTCGAAACAGCTTCTATTCCCTGACCAGCAGTTAATTTCTTACAGGTTTACTTCCAAAGCCCAGCCTATTAGTCCAACCTGGTCCCATGGTAGCCCCTGGAGAAAACATGACTCTTCAATGTCAAGGGGAACTGCCAGATTCAACATTTGTACTGTTGAAGGAGGGAACTCAACATCCCTTAGAGCAACAGAAGCCAAGTGGGTACAGAGCTGACTTCTGGATGCCAGTGGTGAGGGATCAAGATTCTGGTATCTACAGCTGTGTTTATTATCTGGATTCTGCTCCCCTTGCGGCTTCAAATCACAGCAACTCTCTAGAGATCTGGGTGACTGGTAAGGTTCTGAATCCCAGGAAAGCATTTAAATTTTGTAGTTTTTGGCCGTTTAGAGGTTATGAATAATAGAAGAAATGGCGAGATTCAGGTCCACTTTTTTTTTTTAACTGTGTTCTTGGTTTGGTTGCAGATAAGCCCCCTAAACCCTCTCTGTCAGCCTGGCCCAGCACTGTGTTCAAACTAGGCAAAGACATCACCCTTCAGTGCCGAGGACCCTTGCCAGGAGTTGAATTTGTGCTAGAACATGATGGAGAAGAGGCACCCCAACAGTTCTCAGAGGATGGAGATTTTGTCATCAACAATGTGGAAGGGAAAGGCATCGGAAACTATAGTTGCAGCTACCGGTTACAGGCCTACCCGGACATCTGGTCAGAGCCCAGTGATGCCCTGGAGCTGGTTGGAGCAGCAGGTGAGTTTATAATGCCTCCATGAAAGTTTCTGTTGGGATATCAAGCATAGACCCCCCAAAAATAAGTGGAAAAATTAGGAGACAAGAAAGTTATGGAGCTTGAGTCCTCAAGTATATCACCTTGTAAAGACAAGGAAAAGGTAAGGCTTGAGGGTTCACTTAGAGATGCTGAATAGAGTCATCTAAGGCCTCCCTGCCTTCCAGAAAGGATGTCTGAGTAGCTCTGCCTATGTACCTATACTGGCTGTTCCTTCTATAGCTTGCATGTAACTCTGAAGTGGCAAGACTGAGAGGACAACAAAATATACAAAGAAATACTTATATACTAAGCTCCAATTCTGTTTTCTTGATACACCACAGGGCCTGCTGCTCAAGAGTGCACTGTGGGTAACATTGTCCGAAGTACCCTGATTATCGTGGTTTTGGTAGCCTTGGGGATAGTGCTAGCCATAGAGTGGAAGAAGTGGCCTCAATTTCAGACTAGGTAAACACTTAGCTCAACTCAATTCCAAAAACATCTGAGCCTGTCTTACAATTTGTTTTCAGAACCCACCCCCATTCATTCTGTATTTTTTCTTTTTACAGGGACTCTGAGACAGATGGAAGAGACCAGGCCATAGTCCTTGAAGAATGTAACCAAGAAGGAGAAGCAGGCACTACCACCAATTCTCCTTCATCTGCCTCTCAGGGACTCTCAGTGGAACTGACAGTCCCAATATAATTACCCTCTCCTTTAAAAGAACTTTCCTTTCCCATCTCTTACCTGCAGAGACCTGGCAATCCAACTTGGTTACCCTGGAATTCAGCAGCATTTACTGCTTCTTGACACCTAACCACCTGAGTTAGGTCAAGAGGAATCTAGGAGTGGCAAGTTCTACCAGGTCAAACTGTTTCCCTTATCCCTATAATTCCTCACTGTACTGATTTACTGGTGCATGAAACTCTGTTAAAATATATTCTTCTGAATAAAGAGAATGTTCACTATCTAACTGCAAACCAAACCATGGTAGTTTTTTTTTTTTTGTTTTGTTTTTGTTTGTTTGTTTTGTTTTGTTTTTTATCTGCTTCCCAGTTACAACTTAGCAGAAATGATAAGAGGACATGGGGCTGCTACTAACAAAAGAAAAAAAAAAGTAGCTCAAAGATTGGGCGGAAGAGGAGGGTGTTGTGGTTAGGGAGTGCTCCCAAATAGCACTTTGTGACTTAGTTTAAGATAAGTGCACTGAACATGATGTTCTTCTGCCCCTCCTTTCTATCCTTGAATGACAATGCTCTGTTCAAGTAAAACATGAAGAGGACGAACACTGAAGTCACGCTACTTCTTTACCCACTGTGTTAAATTTATGTCCATGGGCTTTCAAACAGCCTGTCTGACCCTATATAGAACATTGAAACTGGCAAAGTATGTTTTGTGACATTTATTAGCAACTATGGAGTATTAACTAATTCAATAGTAATCATGAATAATAACAACTGATATTGCATTCCCTATAAAGAAAGTTAAGTTTCTCCAAAGGTATGAATTTCTAGTGGCCTTGTAGAGCTTGCTACTCCCAGATTCCTCTTGACCTAACTCAGGTGGTTAGGTGTCAAGAAACAGTAAATGCTGCTGAATTCCAGGGTTAACCAAGTTGGATTTCCAGGTCTATGTGGGTAAAAGACAAAAGAGGAAAGCTCTGGAAGTTAGTAAGCAATTATCATGTGTGGTTTTTAGCAGGGGGGCCTTTCAGTGTCCATTCTCAGGGTTCAAATTGAAACTGGCTCCTATTTTTAGCCTTTGATCCTTTTTGTTGCATCAACACATCAAAATATGCTTTGCTTCATGGATGAGCATTTAGTATATGTTAGACATGTTTGATTGAAGAGGGTGAGTTACCTAGTTCCTTGAATCTTGTTTAAGACCTCACAAGAATTGAACTACACGTCCTAGAGGATGTTATGACCCTTTCAGACATGATCCTAAAGTTCCTTGCCCAGTGCTCTACAATAGAAAAGACTGTTCAAGAGAACAATATACAAAGGTTGAACACATAGTGAATTATTTAACTCTGAGTACAATAAAGTTTAGAAAGTAACTCCTATATCCTCCATTAGGAAGATTATTTATCCCAGAAGTTAATGAAAAAGAATGCATCCCATTTCCCTTAATCCAGAAAAATAAAACACACTGAGTATTTTGGACTAATTTGTATTAAGCTCTGTGGAATGCAGAAGTACAAAGTCCCACTCTGATTTCCATTTGATGAGATTCTATTAGTTGCTTATACTAATTTCTTATAGTGTTTCTAAAAATTGCATTTGAAAAGTGCTTTTATGTTTGAATCCAGCCAAACCTAATTGTTGCTTTGTGCTGAACATTACTCTTTGCCTGCAGACTCCATATCCTTAACCCTTGGTCTAGCTGTGCCTTTTGAACATTGAAAGAAGGCCTGTCCTCAGTCCTTGGTTTTAGGATAAAAAATCCTTTGATGGGGCTCAGTTATGTTTTCTGATCTTTGGGTGTTTCAAAGTGTATGTTGTCAAGGTTAGCAACAGAGCTGTACAGGTTATCAAAGAATGATTTGATTATTCTAGCTGCACATACAGAGAGAGAAAGAGAGAGAGAGAGAGAGAGAGAGAGAGACAGAGAAACACAATGAGAAACAGAGTGAGACAGGGAGAGTCAGAGAAAGAAACAGAACATGAGGAAAGGAGATCAGAGAGAGACCCAGGAAGTGAAATTTAAAGAAGCCTCCAAGTTAGAAAAGCAGGACCTAAAAAGACAAACATGCCAGAGACTCTTGTGAAATGTACACATTGAACCTGGGTTCTCCTGTGTCACCAAGGTTCAAAGAGAGGTGCTCATGTGCAATCAGGAAAAAGCTTGAGAAACCTTGCCCTGAGAAACAAAGTGTGAGAAATATTGTGACACTGGACTCTCAGTTCATTTTCTTAAAACATTCACACACACACACACACACACACACACACACACACACACACACACAGACACTTGTTCTTTCACTAAGAGAGACCATTTCTACAAGTATTAGAGGGGAGAAAGTAGTTGTCAATTAACTGTGAAATACTTAAAAACAAAGAGTCGCTCTGGAATTCAACTTTGCTACTCCCTGTCCAATCTATGTCAATGAATTAAATATCTATTTATAATGCAGAAGTTGTCACAAACTATCTCAATTAATTAAATATCTTTCTTTAATGCGAATGTAGCTTGTTTCTGACAACTCTCTTCATGGTCTGTTTTTTTTTTTTTTTTCAACCTGGTTGCCATGGGAATCAGTCCTTTTACCCCTGGCTGGCCTCTAATCATCACCAGCATCAGGTAATTTCTGGAAAGTGGAATCTCAATTAGGGAACGAACCTTTACAGGAGAATTTGTCTCTCCAAAAAGAAAATGAAAATGCTTCTCCAAAGTTTGAGAAAATAAATGCAAATCCCTGCTGATCATTGAGTTATACACCTTTGGCTCCAGCATCCCAGAGATATGAAGATGCTCTAATATAGGATCTCTCCTTTTTAGCCATACTGATGTGTAGACATGTAGTCTATTCTTGTATACCCCTAGAGAAACGGAGGTCACCCCAACAGGAAACAGGTTGAGAATTTCCACTTGGTGTATGGACTCTCTCTATTTGCCTGTGTATGCCTTGTATACTTTCTCATCCTAATTCTGACTCAAACTGTAACTCAGACTAAATCCACAACAGTCCTTCAAGATTTAGGAAATGGGAAAAGTCCGACTCCAATCAATCTCCATTACTGGTGGTGCCAGAGTTCAATTTCTATTCAGAAATGTGTTTGTGATAGTAGTTCCCAATTATCTAGGTTCTAGATATGGTAGAGTTTTATGTCTACTGGGCTACATTAGATATGGCAGAGTTTTATGTCAGCTGGGCAACATTCAGGCAGAGCAGCATTTTAGATCAATTGATACATCTGTGTGTTGTATAAATACATATTGGCTGTCTTCTATATGTCACACACTTCATGGACACTGGGTTCAGTTTTGATTGAAATAGATAATCCTTGCCCATCTGGTGTAGGAAGCAAATAAATATCACCAATAGTAAGTTATATAAAATATTCTATATAATAAGTGCTGTGGTGAAAATTTAAACAAAGAAAGAAACCTCAGGATTTATTTTCTGGGAAGCTCACTGCAAGTTTTGAAAGATGGCTGAGAAGGCAACACTGGGATGGTAATATTTGAGCTATGGTTTAAATGACACATAACAATTAGTACAAATCTCTAGGCAAAGCGTATTCTCCTCAGAGGTAAACATGGGTGCAAAAGTCCTGAAATGGGAGAACTGCCTATTTTTTTTAAGTTGTGTATGAGCTCATGTGCCTAAGGAAGAGTAAGTAAGGAGGGATGTAGAAGCACATACCTTGAAATTCAGCCATATTTACTGCTTCTTGATACCTAACCATCTGAGTTAGGTAAAGAGGAGTCTGGGAGTGACTAGTTCTACCAGGTCAAGCTGTTTCTCTTATCCCTATAATTCCTCACTGTACTGATTTACTGGTGCATGAAACTCTGTTAAAATGTATTCTTCTGAATAAAGAGAATGTTCACTATCTAACTGCAAACCAAACCATGGTAGTTTTTTTTTTTTTTTTTTTTTGTCTGCTTCCCAGTTACAACTTAGCAGAAATGATAAGAGGACATGGGGTTGCTACTAACAGGAAAGAAAAAAAGTTCAAGGATTGGGTACCATGCTATTTAAAATTCAGTTCAGGATAGGAGAGTCTGCTTTTGGAAACAGGTAAATTAGTTTAGTTTTCTCATGACTGTGACAAAATACCCGGAAAGAAGCAATTTAATGAAGGAAGGACTGGTTTCCCTTGGTTCATCATATAGGAAAGGTATGGTGATGTTCATGGTGGTGGTAACACATGTCCTACCTTCTAAAAGTCCCAGTAAGCCAAAGGACAGAATAAAGGAATATCACTGCTCAGCTGTCTCTCTTATCATTTTTATTTTGTTGGGACTCACAACTCATGAGATGGTGTGTCACCCACATTCAGGGTGAGTTTTCCTTCGTCAGTTAAGCTCTCTGGAAACACCCCCACAGACCCAGAGGTTTTCCTCCTGGGTAATCCTAAGTGTAGTCAAAGATAATGTTGAATTCCATTTGCAGCACAGTCCTTGGTTATGAGCTGAGGCTGTACTTAACTTAGTGGCTTGGCTTCCTGGTTACATGTGACCAGGAATGGTAGCAAGGAGCTTTTATACTAGGTAGCTGCTAGGGTTAGATGACTTTGAGCATATAGATATCTAGAAGGAGACTCACTAAGTGATAATATATGATTTTTGTAAGCTAGGACTCATAAATCAAGACATAACAGTAAATGTCAACTTTTATGATTTTAGTTAAAAACTCAATTGCCAACCATGTCATGTGAACGAGTAAGGAACAAGAGCTAATTGAGCTGTCAAGAGCTTATGTGAAGAATAAACCCTGTGAGGTTAGTTGACTATAGGATTTTGTATGAGGCAACAGTGTGATCTGCCTACTCATGTTGCTAATGTAATTTTAAGGTGGTGATAATGGTGAGCAGAGATCCCAGAAATTAATAATTTCATTTTTTCCTTGGCCCTTGTGCTCCTTGTACTGCTGCAGACACAAGAGACTATCTCCTGTTGACAATGTTTCTGTATAGACCATGAAAAATGCACTGACATACTGTCCCAAAGCAGTGTCCTAGTTTGGGAAGCATTGGGAAAATATTTCTTGAGGACAGAATGAAGGTATTAGATTTAGTAGACTGATCACCTTCCCACCATGCTATTTTACTTATTTTCTTAAATGGTACTCATATTCACTTAGCAGAAGAGGTCCTGTTTCAGTGCTTTACATTTATTAAGCATTTTGATCCTTACAATAAATGTTCGCCGTCAGTCCTGTCATTATTCACATTTCTGACAAGAAGGAAACAGATGCACAATGGAGTTAAGCAAGCTAGTAGGTCACTCAGCTCACAAATATTAGGGGCAGAATTTGGACCCAGGCAGTCTGGCTCCACACTTCATGTTTGTAATCACTGAGCTATGCTGTCTCGGGTTTCTGTGAGATCCTGTCTTTGCACTAAGCCAGATTCACTGTCCACTGCCAATGAAAAACCTGCAGCCCTCCTATGAAAACTTCACTGTCTTCCTCTTCTTTCCCTTATTCTTAACTGAAGCTAGCCCCTAAACTTTAAGGAGAAGTCCTTCTACAGGTCACCAAATGTAGTACTGATCATTATCTTTCCTTTTCAAGATTCCATGCCTCTCTGCCCTGCTTTTAATTAAATTCCTCCAATTTTCCTCCCTGGAGTAGGGGTAGGGGTGGATAAAATGATGCTGCACAGTGGAAAGCTAACATGATGTGATAAGCACCACTTTCTGAAAAACCATGGGATGTGGCATGTAGGCTTGGGAAAGAAACATATTTCCTGATGTCCCTCTGTGCCACAAGCCTGAGCTTTCATAATCCTGTGGCAAAGAACTTTATGGAATTCTGTCTCAAGTAGCATTTTCAATGGGTTGCGGTCAGGATTTGTGGAAAAACTGAAACCACTCAGCTGACTTATAGACCTCATCACAGATTACTTTTGATGTAAAGTCAGTGCTCTTATTTAAAATATATACTTATATATTTTATAATATATATATTTTTTAAAATTAGCACACAAATCATTAGATTTTTTCCTGGTATTTGCAGGCATAGTTTCTTGTTGCTGATCCTCCTCTCTTCTATTCCATCCCCTTTTCCACATTGTTGCCTTCAACCCCTAATAACATTCTTATACTTTCATGTCACATGTTCTTTGTGGTCCTCTTTCCATCCTCCACATGTTTTGTGCTTCTCTCATGGTCTCCTCTTAAGTTCTGTGATGTAACCTTAGCTCAGGCTGGGCCTGGACTCCTCATCCTCCTTAGACTCCAGAGTGTGCCATTATACCTGGCTCCAGCTACTGTGTTGGGTGACAGAGAAAATGCATGTGTCTCAAGTACTAGTTAAGTCATATATATATGTTTTATGCCTTTGGGGAAAAAATATCTCCTGCTTCTTCAAAAGGTCATTTTTGTAGCCTAAGAAAAAGTTCAAGAACAAGCCATGTGAAATGATCATTTAGTACAGTGGTTCTCAACCTCCTTAAATCTAAGACATTTCAATAAAGTTCCTCATATTGTGGTGACCCCAATCATAACATTATTTTTGTTGTTTCTTCATAACTGTAATGTTTCTACCATTATGAATTGTAATATAAATATCTGCTATGCAAGATATCTGATATGTGACCCCTATGAAAAGCTCATTAGATCCTCAAAGGTCATTAGAACCCAGAGGTAGAGAACCACTGGTCTAACAAAGTATTCAATGAGATTCAGAATTCACTTTGAACTTGAGACAACCCTGTAAAGGCTGGAAGATGATAGTAAACCTGTCATAATTAACCAAATTTCTCTCAAACAACAGCATTGTTCCTTATGGTTTATTCTGTTTGGGTTCTAAAGGTAGAAATAAGTGTATTTATCCAGACATTGTCAGCTTTCTTGTTGTGACAAAATACCTGACAGAAGAACCTAAGGAAAGAGGGTTTGTTTAACTCACAGTTTTTCCATAATGACAAAAAATGAATGGTATTAACAGTGGTTCCATCCTTACAATGAACAGGGGAATGAAAAGGAAGAGAAGGGAAGGATCAACCAAAACCACCAGTTTAACAAAGCCATAGTAATACTATGAAGGGCTGCTCCTCACACAGTGGGGAAATCAGGAAGTAGAGAACAGAGGATAAAGCCAGAACAGTTATAACTGTCAAAAGACAACATCGTATATCCTACCTTACACTAATCAGGTCCCATCTCTTAAAGGCTCCAGCATCACAACCTGGGAACCAACACTGCACCTTTATTCATGTATACTCCTAGTTTATTGTGGTTCCCTAATCACACCCATTCTGCATATGACCACTCAGCAAGTTAACCAAACCATTCAGCCATCCATATTATCAACTACTTCTGTTTTTTTGTTTGTTTGTTTGTTTTTTTGTTTTGTTTTTGTTTTTGTTTTTTTTTTTGTTTTCTTAACACCCTGTCTAAAAAGGCATTGTAGAAGTGTTTACAGAGTCGTCTTTGGAAGTCCAGGTAAATGATTTTTTTGTGGTTTCCTTCCTTCCTTGGAAGCCCATCCAAAAGGAAATGAGCCTAGTCTGGCATGACTCATTCTTAATGAAGCCGTGCTGTTCCCTGGTGATTAGTAAATGTCCATCCAGGGGCTCAGAAATCATCTTCTTTTTACATTTTTATTTATTTATTACAATTTAGTCACTTTATATCCTAGCTATAGCTTCCTTCCTCATCCCCTCCCAATCCGGCCTTCTGGTCCTCTTTTCCTCCCATGCCACTTCCCCAGTCCTCCTCCCCTTCCATCAGACCATAGCCTATCAGGTTTCTTCAGAACACTGCATTGTCTTCCTCTGTGGCCTGGTAAGGCTGCCCCTCCCCTCAGGGGGAGATGATCAAAGAGTCAGCCACTGAGTTCATGTCAGAGACAGCCACTGTTCCCCTTACTAGGAAACTCACTTGGACAGAGCTGCCATAGGCTATGTCTGTGCAGGGATCTAGGTTATCTCTATGCATAGTCCTTGGTTGGAGTATCATTCTCAGAAAAGACACCTGTGCCCATAATTTCTGGTTCTGTTGCTCTCCTTGTGGAGCTCCAGTCCCCTTCAGGTCTCTCTATTTCCCTCTTCTTTCATAAGATTCCCTGCACTCTGCCCAAAATTTGGCTATGGGTCTCAGCATCTGCTTTAATACCCTGCTGGGAAGAGTCTTTCAGAGGCTCTCTGTGGGTAGGCTCCTGTCTTGTTCCTTGTTTTCACCCTTGTCAGATGTCTATCCCATTTGCCTTTCTGAATGAGGATTGACCATGCTACTCGGAGTTCTCCTTCTTGCTTGAGGAATGGATATAAAAATTGTGGTACATTTACACAATGGAATACTACTCAGAAATTAAAAACAAGGAAATCATGAAATTTGTAGACAAATGATGGAAACTAGAAAAGATCATCCTGAGTGAGGTATAGCAGAAAGACACACATGGTATATACTCACTTATAAGTGAATATTAGACATGTAATAAAAGATAATCATACTAAAATCTGTACACATAAAGAAATCATCCTCTTAATAATCCAGTTTAGAAGTTGTCTGGATATCAACATCAAACTGACCAGGTGAACATTTGTAGGTTTTTCTTCACTTTGTGAAGAAAAGCATTGTTGTATTTAGGCTGATGGTATCTTTCTTCTAACCTACAAGCCCTCAAAGGGCTTAGCAGATAGACCAGAACAAAACAATACTGGATGCTACACTATATTTCTTCCTCATTTTTCTGAAGTGGGGGAAATCAGCTTTGTTAGACCGATGTAGAAACCCACAACTAAGGTCATAAACTTTATGTGATGTTTTTGAAAAAAAAATTTTTTTTTCAGGCCAGTGGAGCACAATGGTTGCCTATGCAAAAGCACACCCTCTGATGTGCACTTTATGGAGCTCAGCCATACTCTAGATCATAGCCTCTTGATATTTAATATGCCTGTGCATGTGCATTGATAGGGCTCCGATTCAATGGGTCTGAGGTTAAACATGAACATTTACAGATCTCACAGTTGATGTCAATGCTGTGGCTGCACAAACCATGGTTTGTGGAACAACATTCTAGATTAGTGATTAGAGAATCTTGCTGACACACATGATTCCCTTCCAGACTAGGACAAGGGAGAGGCTGGAATAGTCACAGCAAATGAAAAAATGTGAGATGCAGAATATGAAACCTAAGACCCAAAACAAATCATTCCAACGTTGATTGATACATGAAAGTCCCTCGTCAAAAAGCTTAAAGAGAGAAGATGAGCCCTGTCATAGATACCAAGCATTGGCTTGTATGGATCTCAGAAATTCTCAGTTGAGCAATCGTGACAGAAAACTTCTGCCCAGTAGCCAAGCAAAGGGAGGAAGTGTATCCCTGTGTGTGAAGGGCAACAGTTTGGCTGGCACCCCAGCCAGTAGCATACCAGAGGCAGAGAGTGGCCAAGGAAGGTGAAGCTCAAAGAGGAACAAAGAGCAGGCTGGATGGTGGCAGGTCTCAAAAATGTTCTAGGCAAGATTCCTCTCTGGGCAGCAATTCTTGCTGGCATCAGACCTGACAGTTCTTTTGGACAGCATGGAAAAGGGCCACATTGAAGCCTACTGATAGGGTCATCATTTTTATATTACTGACCATGTTACCATAGGAGACATCTAACTTTCCATACTGGTCACACAAAAAGAGGATTTAAAAATGGAAGATATGGGAAGGAGTATTAGTGGCTCCTCTGTACTTTTCATTAAAGGCATTGTCAGCTACTTTTCCCTTATGGAGAACTTCTGACAACAGAAACAAAATGAGACCATTTTACCTTCTCCTTCCTTCAAGTTTGGCCCCCCACTCTGCATCCATCTCAATTTGTTGCCCCTACTCTTCATACCTCAAAAGCATTATCTCCTGTGGGGGAAAAACACCTTCCATAGAGGACTGACTGCAGGTGCCAATTATCAATCAAGTACTGTATAGCTAAAAACCAAAGCCAAACAAACAAAAAGAAATGCAAAAGGAAAAATATTTGAGGACATATATGAATTAACATTTCACTATACATGAGTATCACCACTCAACATAAATAAGTGCAGTTTCCATATTTTATAAATATTCATGAAATATAATACTTTCAAAAATAAACAGCACAAAACTTACAAACTCCTTCAATTACTTAGTAACTCTGCTAAAGGGATAAGAATAGTTAGCTGAAAGCTAACTATTTTGACAATAGTTGGTCTTTCAGCATCTTGCAACACCATTCTTTCTTCTGCAGGCCCATGGTTTGATCTGTTTTCTACAAAGCTGCCCCATCCATGCTCTGTACTAAGCACTTAATATGTATTTTACTCAGAACACTATAAGGGCTTTGCAGCTCAGTAAGATTAAGTAACTTGCCCTCAGGCACAGATCTAGCAAGTGGATAGGCCAGTAGAAACATGTAGTTGATCTGATTCCAGAATCTACGCACTTGGCCTTTCAGTGCATGGTGACAATGTAGGAAAGGGAGCAGACCAACTAGTTCAGACACCTGTTTGCCTCACAGTCCCTCAGCAACAAATGTCTGCAGGATTCTTTATACAACAGATTGGTTACCATGGGAGCCACCTGCTCTTGCTAGCATCTTATTACCAGTATTGGACCAGGGGTCTTCTGGAAAATAGAATCCTCCCTCAGCTCCAGTAGGGTGGCAGGTTCCCTACCGAGTAGCACAGTCTGGTACCTAGACAACCAGGTGTGTCATCTTCTCATAAATGTGTGAATGAGGAAAAGTCCTCCTCTGTAATTACTATTGCTTGAAACTGGACCTTTGGAACATTTTGTCTTTTATTAAAATGCAAATACCTGTTTTGATTCATTTACATCACAGTGTGAATCTTTTAGTTCATCAATTTCAAGAACACTGTTCTCTGAGATTTTAGTCTGATGTAGTTAACATTGTAAGCAATGCACTTCATATTCTCTAGCTCTTATCTCCACCTTTAACTTTAGTTATTTACACTGCCCATCAGAAAATCTCCACCACCTCCCAATTCAAACAGCTTCATTTTATTGTTTGCTTTCGTTTTGTGACAAGGTCTCATTCTGTAGCTGAGGTTTATCTGGAATGCACTATGTAGCTCAGGTTGGTCTTGGACTCACAAAAATCTTTCTGCCTCACCCTTCTACATGCTTGGATTATAAGTGTGATCCATCACACCTGGGTCTTAAAGCAGTTTTTTAAAGATTTATTTATTTTTATTTATGTATGCCTGTGTAAATTTGTTTGCACCATGTGTGTATAGGAACCCGTGGAGGTCAGAAAAGGGCATCAGACCTCCTGAAACTAGAGCAGTTCTATATGTAAAGTACCATCCTTGCAATAAACTTCGCTCTATTTTTTTCGACTTGATTCTTAGTTATCAGTCCAAATTCCATGCCCTGAATCATAGCAGCTTCATAGTTGGCTTAGATGTCTATGTCTTCTGCTGTATAAAGTCTATGATATTCCTCTGGTTTTCTATTTGTGTAATGATGCATAAATTTTACTCACTCTGTGTAGTGCAGGTAGCATTATTCTTTTTTACTTTACTTGCATAGGATCAGTAGCAATAAAGGCACATGATTATAATAGGCAGACTGCATAAGATCAGGAAGCATAAAGGAGAGCATGCTGCTGTCCCCCACCCACTGGTGTTTTGAGTTCAACAGGACCCCTAGCAGTTTTTTCCAGAGTTGTTTTGTACATATTTAAAATATTTGTGTACACTTCGGTTTCACATAGATAAAATAGTGCTGTTCTGAATCTTGTTTTTATGTATTTTGAAAGTCTGCCTATATCAGTATCAATATATATGTCTACATATTTATCAAATTTGTTATGTAATATAACTTGGGTAGGTGCATCCTGACTTCTCTACCTTTCTAGCACACTGTTTTTGTTGTTGTTGTTTTTTCCCTTTCTGCTGTTTAGATTCCTTGTTGCCTTTGGTTTTCTCTGCTATTAAGGATGATGAACCCAGTGTTATATCTTCATATTTACTTGTTTATGTAAATATGACTCTATGGTCAAGTCTTCAAGCTAAGACCACTGGTTTGAATGGTACAGATATTTACAATCTTGATAAAAATGGCAAATTATCCTCGAAAAAGTGTAACTTCAATGTGTGTTCCAATCAAATGCACCTGAGAGTTATTCAGTGGTTATGCTCTCAAAAATAGTTTCCTTTTAAAAAAGTGTGTTCACATGTTAAATTAGACAAGGAAAAATATTTTCACTATTTTGATTTGTCTTAAACAATTATGCACAAGTTTGAGTAAAATTTTTATATTCACTGGGTATTATTTATTTTCCTTCTCATTACAGGGATTTTATTAGTGGTGCTATTAGTGATTTTCTGTTGCAAATATCTGAATGTATATCTGATGAATACAGCTTTTGTGTATTAAGTGCCAGTTACTAGAGAGGTCAAAGATCAACGCTCATGTTTAACCTTCAGTTAACACTGTCAAGCAGATCACAGAATAAACTGTTTCTGTCAGAGATGTGAAGATTTTTATCTGTTTGTTTGTTAAACTTTACTGAGACAATTAAGTAGCTCTGGTTGGCCTCAAACTCATGACTCCAGCTTGCTTCAACCTCCCAAGTCCTAGTATTATTGGAGTGCATCTTCATATTTACCTTTTATTTCTTTTCTATTATTTATTACAATTTATTCATTTTGTATCCTGGTTGTGGCTCCCGTCCTGTTCTCCTAATCCCTCCCTACCTCCCTCTTCTCCCCCTATGCACCTCCCTTAGTCCACAAATAGCAAGGTTCTCTTCCTTTTTTATCTGAGCCTAGTTTATCACATATCATCGGGATTGGCTCCATTGTCTTGGTCTGTGGATTGGCAAGGCTATATACTGAGGGGGAGATGATCATAGAGCCTGCCACTGAATTCATTCCAGAAACAGCCCCTACACCCCTTACTAGGGAACCCACTTGGAGACTGAGTCTATGGACTACATCTGAACACAGACTTTAGGTCCTCTAGATGCATGATCCTTGGGTTGGGGAATCAATCTCTGCAGGCTTCCCAGGGCCCAGGATTTTTTGGGGGGAGGGGGGCTGGGCTCTGTTGGTCTCCCTTTGGAGTTCCTGTACTTTCCAAGTCTTTCTATCTCCCTCTTCTTTCAAAACATTCCATGCACTCTGCCCAAAGTTTGGTTATGGGTCTCGGCATCTGCTTCAATGCCTCAATCAGCAGAGTCTTTCAGAGGTCCTCTGTGGTAGGCTCCTGTGTTCCCTGTTCTCTCCCTCTTCCGATTTCAACCCTGCTTGCCATTCTGAATGAGGATTGAGCGGCATACAAGGTATTCCTTGTTGTTTAGTTTCATTAGGAGTATAAATGTTTAGCCTATATTTTATGTCTAATAACCACATATGAGCGAATATATACCATGAGTGTTTTTCTGCTTCTGGGTTACCTCACTCAACATGATCATTTCTGGTTCGCACCATTTGCCTGCAAATATTATGATTTCCTTGTTTTTAATTTTTGAGCAATATTCCATTGTGTAAATGTACCACAAATTCTGTATACATTCCTCCCTGAGAGAAATCTAAGTTGTTTCCAGATTCTGGCGATTAAGAATAGAACTACTTTGGAGAAGGTTCCATGAGGTGCTGAGAAGAAGGTAAATTCTTTTGTGTTTGGGTGTAAAGTTCTCTAAATGTCTGTGAGGTCCATTTGATTCATGACCTCTGTCAGAAATATTGTTTCTTTGTTTAATTTCTGTTTTGTTGACCTGTCCTTTGTTGAGAGTGGGGTGTTGAAGTCCCCCACTATTAATGTGTGGGGATATATATGTGGTTTAAATTTTATCAATGTTTCTTTTACAAATGTGGGTGCTCTTGTATTTGGGGCATAGATGTTCAGGATTGTGATGTCTTCCTGGTGGAATTTTCCCTTGATGAGTATGAAGTGTCCTTCCTCATCTCTTTTTTATTAATTTTGGTTGAAAGTCTATTTTATCAGATATTAGAATGGCTACTCCTGCTTGTTTCTTGGGTCCATTTGCTTGGAAAGTCGTCTTCAAACCTTTTACCCTCAGGTAATGTCTATCTTTGTTCCTTAGGTGTGTTTCTTGTATGCAACAGATTGCTGGGTTTTGTTTATGTATCCATTCTGTTAATCTATGTCTTTTTACTGGAGAGTTGAGTCCATTGATGTTGAGAGAGATTAATGACCAGAAGCACTTAAAGAAATGCTCAACCTCATTAGCCATTAGGGAAATGCAAATCAAAACAACCCTGAGATTTCACCTTACACCCATCAGAATGGCCAAGATGAAAAACTCAAGGGACAACACATGCTGGAGAGGTTGTGGAGAAAGGGGAACCCTTCTCCACTGCTGGTGGGAATGTAAACTGGTACAACCACTCTGGAAATCAATCTGGTGCTTTCTCAGACAACTAGGACTAGCGCTTCCTCAAGATCCAGCCATACCACTCCTAGGCATATACCCAAAAGAGGCACAAGTACACAAAAAGGACATTTGCTCAACTATGTTTGTAGCAGCTTTATTTGTAATAGCCAGAAGCTGGAAACAACCCAGATGCCCCTCAACTGAAGAATGAATGCAGAAACTGTGGTACATCTATACAATGGAGTATTACTCAGCAATGAAAAATAAGGAAATCATGAAATTTGCAGGTAAATGGTGGGACCTGGAAAGGATCATCCTGAGTGAGTTGTCCCAGAAGCAAAAAGACACACATAGTATATACTCACTCATATAAACATACAATATAAAATAAACCCACTAAAATCTGTACATCTAAACAAACTAAGCAAAAGAAAGGACCCTAACTAAAATGTTCAATCCCCATCCTGAAAGGCAAAGAGGATGGACTTTCTTTTTCAGAAGAAAAAGAAAATAGGAAACAACCTCGGAACCTGCTACAGAGGGCCTCTGAAAGCCAGAAGAAAACAGGAAACTACCTTGAAACCTGCCACAGAGGGCCTCTGAAAGCTTCTGCAGTATAGACTGTCAAAGCAGATGCTGAGCCTGATGGCCAACTGATGGGCAGAGTGAATGGAATTTTATGTAAGAAGTGGGAAATAGTAAGAGCTGGAGGGGACGGGAACTCCACAAGGAGAGCAACAGAACAAGATAATTTGAACACAGGGAACTTCCCAGAGACTCATACTCCAACCAAGGACTATTCGTGGAGATGACCTGGAACCCTGCCACAGGTGTAGCCCATGTCAGTTCAGTGTCCAAGTGGGTTACATAGTAATGGGAAGAGGGACTGCCTCTGACATAATCTGATTGGCCTGCTTGTTGATCACTTCCCCCTGAGGGGGGAGCAGCCTTATCAGGCCACAGTAGAGGACAATGCAGCCACTTTTGATGAGAACTGATAGACTAAGATCAGAAAGAAGAGGAGAACCTCCCCTATCAGTGGACTTGGGGAGTGGCATGCATGCAGAAAGGGGAGGGAGGGTGGGATTGGGAGGGGAGGAGGGAGGGGCTTATGGGGGGATACAAAATGAATAAAGTGTAATTAATAAAAAATTAAAAAAAAGAATAGAACTACTACAAACATGGTTGATCAAAGTCCTAGCTGTATAGTTGAGCATATTTCAGATATATGCCTAGGAGTGGTATAGAAGTATCTTGAGGTAGCACTACTCCTAATTTTCAGAGAAAGCATCAAATTGATTTCCAAAGTGGCTGTACAAGTCCTCTCTAGCATGTCTTGTCACTTGAGTGTTTGATATTAGCCATTCTGATGGGTGAAAGGTGAAATCTCAGGATCATTTTGATTTGCATCTCCTTGATGACTAAGGACTTTGAACATTTCTTTAAGTGTTTCTCTGCCATTCAGTATTCCTCTACTGAGAATTCTCCGTTTAGCTCTGTACCCCATTTTACCTGGATTAATGGGATTGTTGGTGTTTAACTTTTTAAGCTCTTTGTATATTCTGGATATTAGCTCTCTGTCAGATATAGGGTTGGTGAAGATCCCTTCCCAGTCTGTAGGCTGTCATTTTGTTATGATGACATTGTCCTTTGTTTTACAAAAGCTTGTCAGTTTCATGAGGTCCCATTTATTGATTGTTGATCTTAGAGCTTGTGCTTTGGTGTTCAGTTCAGGGAGTTTTCTTCTGTACCAATGAGGTCAAGACTCTTCCCCATTTTTCTTCCTAACAGTTTTAGTGTGTCTAGTTTAGTGTGTTGAGGTTTTTGATCCATTTGGACTTTAGTTTTGTGCAGGGTGATAAGTATAGATCTATTTGCATTTTCTTCATTTACACATGAAGTTAGACTAGCACCACTTATTGAAGATGCTATCTTTTTTCCATTATATGGTTTTGGCTTCATTATAAAAAATCAAGAATCCATAGATGTGTGGATTTATTTCTGAGTCTTCTATTTGATTCCATTGATCCTCCAGATTTTTTTTTTTTTTGTTGCTGGTACCATGCAGTTTTTATTATTGTTGCTCTATAGCACAGCTTGAGATCAGGGATGGAGATAGTACCAGAAGATCTGTTTTTGTGCAGGATTGTTTTAGCAATTCTGGGTGTTTTTGTTTTTCCATATGAAAATGAGACTTGTTCTTTCAAGTTCTGTAAATAATTGTTTTGGTACTTTGATGGGAATTGCATTGAATCTGCAGATTGCTTTTGGTAGGATGGCCATTTTCACTATGTTAATCCTACCGATCCATGAGCAAAGGAGATCTTTCCATCTTCTGATATCTTCTTCTATTTCTTTCTTCACAGACTTGAAGTTTTTTTTCAAACAGGTTTTTCACTTGTTTGGTTAGAGTCACACCAATGTACTCCATGTCATTTGTTGCTTTTTTGAAGGGTATTTTTTCCCTAATTTCTTTCTCAGCTCTCTTTTCTTTGGTATACAGGAGGGTTACAGATTTTTTTTTTTTTTAGTTAATTTTGTGTCCAGCCAATTTGCTGAAGATGTTTTTCAGCTTAAGGAGTTCTATGGTAGAATTTTGGGATCACTCTTGTATACTATCATATCATCTCCAAATAGTGATACTTTGACTTCTTCCTTTCCGGTTTGTGCTCCTTTGATATCCTTTATTTGTCTTATTGCTCTCGCTAGGACTTCAAGGACTATGTTGAAGAGATATGGAAAGAGTAGGCAGTCTTGCCTTGTCCCTGATTTTAGTGGGACTGATTTAAGTTTCTCTCCATTGAGTTTGATGTTAGCTATAGGCTTGTTGTATATTGCCTTTACTATGTGTAAGTATGTTCTTAGTATCCCTCATCTCTCCAAGACTTTAAGCATGAATGGGTGTTGGCTTTTGTCAAATGATTTTTCACCATCTAAGGAGATGATCATGTGTTTTTTCTCTTTCTGTTTGTTTATGTGGTGGATTTGATTGATGGATTTCCTTACATAGAAACACCCTTGCATGCTTAGGATGAAGCCTACTTGGTCATGGTGGATGTTATCTTTTATATGTTCTTGGATTCCGTTTGCAAGTATTTTATTGAGTAAGGGAAATTGGTTTGAAATTTTCTTTCTTTAGAGGGTCTTTGTGTGGTTTAGTCACTGGCCAGGGAAGACATCTCTGAGAGGCATTATAGGCCAAACAGTACTACTACTATGAGGAATAACGCTGTTTCACGAAGAAAAACTAGGCAACACTAGTATCTACTTAGGAAGACAATTTCTACAGCACCAGGGAAGGTGGCAGCATGGGAAAAGCGCCCCCTCCAGGAGAGAGGTGGTTACTGCAGGCTGGGGGTTACCAGTCAAGGTGACTGTGGTCTCAGACAATGTTCCGTCTGTTTCTTTTTTGTGGAATAGTTTGAAGAGAATTGGAGTTAGCTCTTCTTTGGTGATCTGGAAGAATTTTGTGCTGAAACCAACAGGTCCTGGGCTTTTTGTGGAAGGCCGATTTTGATGACTGCTTCTTTTACTTTGGGGGATATAGGACTGTTTAATCCATTTACCTGATCATGGTTTAGCTTTGATAAATTTAATCTATCAAGGAACTTGTGTATTTCATTTAGATTTTCAAATTTAGTGGCATATAAGCTTTTGTAATAAAATTTAACGATTGTTTAGACTTCCTCTCTGTCTGTTGTTATGTCCCCCTTTTTGCTTCTGATTTTGCTGATTTTGATAGTGTCTATTTGTCTTTTAGTTATTTTGGCTAAGGGTTTGTCTATCTTGTTGATTTTCTCAAAGAATCAGCTCTTGGTTTCATTGATTCTTTGAATTATTGTTGTTTCTAATTTGTTGATTTCAGCCCCGAGTTTGGTTATTTCAGGCCATCTACTCCACTTGGGTTTTTCTGCTTCTGTTTTCTTCTAGGGCTTTTAGGTGTGCCATTAGGTTGCTTGTATGAGATGCCTCAAAGTTCATCTGGAGGCACTTAGTGCTTTGAACTTTCCTCTTAGCACTGCTTTTATTGTGTACCATTAGACTGGGTAAGTTGTGCCTTTGTTTTCATTGAATTTTAGGAAGTCTCTAATTTCTTTTTTTTTTATTTCTTCTCTGATCCAGTTGTCACTAAGTAGAGAGTTGTTTAGTTTCCATGCTTTTTTTATTTCTGTTGTTGTTGAGGTCTAGTTTTAGGCCATGGATGTCTGAGAGGATACAAGGGATTATTTCCATCTGACTTGCTTTGTGTCTGACTGTATGGTCAATTTTGGAGAAGGTTCCATGAGGTGTTGAACTCTTCAGTTTGGGTGAAAAGTTCTGTAGACATCTATTAGGTCTATACGATTTAGGACTTCTATAAATTCCATTATTTCACTATTTAATTTCTGTCTAGATGATCTGTCCCTTGGTGAGAGTGGAATGTTGAAGTTTCCCACTATCTAGGTGTTGGGGATCCATGTGTGATTTGAGCATTAATAATTTTTCATTTACAAATGCAGGTGTTCTTTTATGCGGGGCATAGATGTTCAGGATTGTGATGTCCCCCTGGTGGATTTTTCCTTTGATGAGAATGAAGTGTCCCTCCACATGTTTTTTTTTTTAATTAATTTTAGTTGGAAGTCTGTTTTAGTAGACATTAAGGTAGGTACTCCTTATTTTCTGGGTCTGTTTGCTTGAAAACCATTTTCCTTCTCTTTACTCTATGGTAGTGTCTGTCTTTGTTGCAGAGATGTGTTTCTTGGATGCAGAAGAATGTTGGATTCTGTTTCCATAACCATTCTGTTAGTCTATGTCTTTTTATTGGAAATTGATTCTTTTGATGTTGATAGATAATAGTTACCAATGAATGTTTGTTCCTTTTATTGTGGACTTGGTGTTGATTGTGTGAGTCTGTGCTTGTTTCCTGTTGATTTTGTTGTTGTGAGGTTATCTATGTCCTCTGTTTTTTGGGGGTGTCTGTTCCTGTACATTGGAGTTTTCCTTCTAGTATATGTGTAGGACTGTGCTGCAGTATAGATATTGTTTAAGTAGTTTAGTTTTGTGATGGAATATTTTGTTTTCTCTATCTCTGTTTATTTTAAGTCTTGCTGGGTATAGTAGTCTGGGTTGACATCTGTGTTCTCTTAGAGTCTGCATGATATCTGCCCAATCCCTTCTGGCTTTCATAGTTTCTGTTGACAAATCTTGTGCAATTCTGATAGGTCTACCTATGTATGTTACTTGGCCTTTTACCCTTGCTGCTTTTAATATTTTTTCTTTGTTCTGTAGATTTAGTGTTCTGAATATTATGTGGTGTGAACAGTTTCTTTTCTGGTCTATTCTATTCGGTGTTCTCTTTTGTGTTTATGGACATCTCTTTCTTTATGTTGGAAAATTTTTCTTCTATGATTTTCTTGAAAATATTTTCTGGACCTTTGAGCCTGGAATCTTCTTTTTTGTCTATTCTTATTATTGTTAGATTTTGTCTTTTCATGGTGTCCTTGATTTCTTGGAGGTTTTGTGTTTGTAACTGTTTTAATTTTATTTTTTATTTTAGAGAAGTATCAATTTCTGCAATTATATCTTCAGTGTCTGAGATTATCTCTTCTATCTCCTGTATTCTGTTGGTTTTGCTCATTTTTGTGGTTCCTGATCTCTTCTCTACTTCTCCAGCTCTAGCGTTTTCTGTGTTTGTGTTTCTAATTCTGTTTTCATGTCTTGCACCATTTCTTTAATCTGTTTGAATATGGTTTCCTATCTTTCCATGGTTGCCTCCTTTTTTATTTCCTCTTTATATGTCTATATTTGTGTGGTTATATTTGCCTGTATATCTTTGGGAGTTTGTTTTTTTGTTTTGTTTTGTTTTTGGTTTCTTCTTTATGAGCCTCTAAAAATTGGTTAAGCATAGATTTGAGATCATCTTCCTGTGTTTCTGATGACTTAAAATATCTGTTTATTTTGGGGGTTGGTTGCTGGTGAAGCCATGGGGTCCCTGGTGAAGCCATGATGTCCTGATTTTTTTTTGTATGTGTTCTTATTCCTGTGTCTTGCCATTTGATGATCTGTAGCTTTCACTCTTTGTTCCTAGAGCCTGATTGCAGACTGGGTTGGTCTGTCTCTGTAGTCTGCAGTATTCTTCAAGAAGATGAGAAAAGTACACTGGTTTGATAGTGGTTGTTGGTGTTTCATATGCAGCTAATGGAGGAAAGTCACAGGTGCATGTGCACAAGCACTGGAGTGTGTGTAGAAATGTGCCTGTCTGGAATGGTGGAGTGTAAGGGAGGAGTGTTAGCACATGTTGTGGTGCTGGAGGGATTCATGGGAATAGTTTGAGTTCACAGGTGCCCTGAACGGCTCAGTGGTCCATAGGCCTGTGTCTGTATTTTTCTCCAAGTGCTCACATCTGTCTGGACTGCAACGTTTTGTCTCCAGGAATTGTTTCCAGGAATTGTTTGCCTGGACTCCACTGGGAGATCCATAGAATGGAGTCTACAATGTTGAGAACACTGTCCCAGGGATCCCTATGTTGTCCACATTGTGGGTGTTGGTGTGAGTAAGGGTAATCTGGTGTCTGGTGGCTAGCATAAAAGGACCTCGGATCTGGGACTCTGTATGCACTCTTTCACAGAGGCACTCACTGGCATGCATGTGTGGAACATGCAGAGGGACTGTGAACTCACTTGCAGGCATATGTGGTAAGCTCAGAGGGCCCACAGTTTTCTACTCTCATATTTTGGTCTCCTGTTTGGACATTAGAGTAAGGAGTCCCCCTATCTAGGGTTATGCACTCCCTGCCTCTGATTCAGTTGCTGCCACAGCTGCTGGAGCAAGGGAAGTTGCAGGAAAAGTGCAGGGGTTGATAGTTTGTCACTCTCAGATTCAGGAGATGTCCAAGGGGGCCTGGATCCAGTCTGTCCTAGTGCATAGGTTGTGCTCTCTAGCCAGAGCATCAGAGTCGATGCTCTGACTTCAGCTGCTCACCCACTCACCAGTTTTGGAGTTTCGGATCCTCTGCTCTTCAGAAAGGGTATGCACTGGACACCCACATCTTGGAGTCCCCTGGGCATTATTTCTTGTGATTTTAACGTTCTTTACTCAATTTTCAGTGGTGTTTTCTCCCTTAATGACTTAAATATGTTTTTTTAATATTTCTTTAAAGTATCTTGCCATTTTAGAAACATCACATTTTTTCCCATTTGCCTTTTGATTTGCTCACTTACTATCACAATAGGAAAATGAATAGATGCAGTTAAATTAATCAGTCTTTCCTTTTATCCCATATGAGTTTCATGACACAGTGAGATTTACCTTCAAATATAACAATATAAAATATATTTATAAAATATATAAAATATAACAATAACTGTGTCAATCACTATGTTTTTTTTCTTTTAAAATGTGTAAACTGTTTAATTCAGAGCAAGAAGTCAGAAAGGGATCTTGATATTGCATTTAAAGATCTGTAGAGTGTTCATTCACTTGAAGGTTTTTTTTCCCCAATATTTCCTTCTCTCTCTCCTACTATATTCTGAACTTCTTTCAGAAAAGAACCATACCTTGTGAACTCTTTTAATCTAATATCTAACATGGGATATGGCACTGAAGACATGAAGAATCAATGCCAGAGACACTGCTTTTGCTTCTTCTGTCTGTGAATAAGACCTGGTTAAAGGTAATTAATAGCCTGTATGTGTCATATTTTGCTAAGTCTACTGCTTTTCCAGTGGAAACCTGTTCTTATCAACTACTTCCTGGTACCTATAACCTCTTATTCAAGCTACCTGATTAAAAAGACTAGGTAGGTGCGAAAAGTGTCTAAATAAATATTGCCCCACATGGTAAAATAAAACATAATAATTCTATTTCTGGCCAAGAAGCCCCTACTCCACAATTACTAGTGCCTGAAATTCTATCATTAAGACTTTGTGTCCTTAATTAAAATGGAAATATTCTCTTGAGGTAGATTTTTTTATTCACTCACATCACAATGCAGATTTTTGCTTTCTTATTTTATTCAATGCAACACATACACAATTTAGCAACAGTATATACACATGCAAACTCACATACATTCCAGAAGCAGCATGCTACACACAAACAAGTCTATATAAGGAAGATTTGAGAGGAGAGTAAGAATGAGAAGAAGCCATCATCAAGGAAAAAACAGCATCAATGAGGGGCATGTCAAGAGGAGAGGAGCATGGTCAGTTATGACTCATGTTCTAACAATGGCACTTTAACATACCAAGCTACTTAATCACAAACTACATCATGCCACTCTCCTCTTTCTGAACCTCAGCAAACTAAACTCTCTAGGTTTACTGGACATCTTTGTAGGAGACTATTTCTATTAGATAAGTTCACATGAGTCGTTTAGGGCTAATTTCTTCTAAGTGTTTCTGAGAATTTTTGCTTAAAGGAGTATTTAGATGTTATAATTTTCTTTTAAAGAGTGTAATAGCTTATTTTACCATCCGATATGCTGCCTCATCCTCTGTTGTCCTCAAATTTGACATCTTTCTGGGTAAAAGTACTTTGAGGAAGAAAGGGGTGAAAAAAAAGAAGGTCAAGATGAACTTCAGCATGCTTTTGATCTGAGGTTATGACATATAAAGTAATTCAGTGTCCCCAATTTTGCCAGGCTGGAAAAAATATTGAGGATCTTAAATTAGTGTGACAGGTAAACTTGAGAGTCCCTTCAGCTTACTGGACTAAGTCGTTTGGGGCTTGCTGTCAGTGAGCAATGGGGGTTAGGAAAATCATTTCCTGGTTTATTAGACTCTTTCTCTTTGGGTCCAGAACATACTTCACATGCCCTGGTCACTTCAGGCTGAACTTCTTCCATCAAAAGTTGTTTTTCATTTTTCACTTTGTATGAAAAATTGACCATAAAAGTCTGTGTATGGGCCTTTGTTTATTGTTAATCTATCCCCAGAGTTGAAGGGAATAAAAATAATGAATGGACTTTGAAATTAAGGGAATGAACTTATTAAAGGTGTAGAGTCAATGGAAGATGCTATATTTGAATAAGTATCCATTCATAGCTCACTGAGAGTTAGTGTGATAGTCTTCCACATAGAACCTCTGAGTGTAGTGCATAAACAAACAAACAAAAGTTACAGAACAGAAAGGGCAATAAGGTACTGAATTCTTGGCTGTGGGGTTGGTCTACAGCCAGGTCTAAAAAGACCTCCAAATAAGAAATGGGTAACACTACTAAAATGTTGTTTTCCTTAAATATATCTGAAATATGGTCCCAGGATTTAGAACTTTCAAATCTTTTATGAACTGAAAAAAGAGAATGTGGGAAGAAAAGAAGGAAGAGCATCAGGAGGAAGAGAAGAAACTGATATTAACAAATTAATAACATTTTCAGAGCACTTATTTTGTGTGCAATGTATGCATTATATCATTTAAACCTATCAATAACTCTAATAAAACTCCAACTCTACTTTTTAATTTGAAAGAGAAGAAAACAAGGCTCAGTAAGTTTAGTAACTTGTCCAATATCTGTTGGTAGAACACCAAGGCTGAGCCAATACCGTTTCTTCTGCACTATTGAGTGACATAACAGCACCTTTCAACTATTGCCTTTTGTCCACAAATATCCCAACTCTGGGCTTATTTCTCAGCCACAGTTGGCCATTTTTATTTTTCTATTACTGTCTGGGTTCTGCTCCTTAATATCCTTTGAGGTCAGCTCTGAACACTATCTTACCACCTTCCTCCTCAGTTGACTGATATAGAACAAGTGAAAAATGTTGAGAACACATCCTTTGCAAGTCAGGTACTTTCTCAATTGTTTTTCTCCTTTAATCTACTGATCTTTGAGGAAAAGATTCTCATCCCCATTTGACAGGGTTGAGAATTATTTCAAACAAGTCAAAACTTGTATGTAGGTTTGCTGACTCAAGAGTTTGAAAAAGCATATGAGACATGAATCATTTAAACTGTTAGGAAAATTTGCATATTAAAAGGGAACCTCCACTTATTCAAAGGACAAATGACTAACTAATATTGGAAATAAAAGAAAAAGGCAGACAAGAAATAGGCCTGCAGATAAGAATAAGAGTCTTTTTCACACTTATACAAACAGGAGCTGTTCTTTAGCCCTCTTCTTTCCTATCATGAGCAAATATAACACTTGCAAGGCAGATGCTGCCACTGAAGTGCTGCCTTCCTGCCTGGGATCACACTGCAAATTATTGCAGAAATCCAAAAGGTCAAGCCCTGTTCTCTTTTTCTTGTCCCAGTCTTTCCATAAAGGTGGGAACTTCAACACACATTTGAAAAGTTAAATAGAAAAGGGTGGAATTGGCAAAGGTACCTGAGAAGAATGGGTAAGCCCTAAGGGAACAACGGGAGGTAATCTTGTCCTCTCATCCAACAATGGGGCCTATCATGGAACAATGCCCTCTCCTTTGTCACCCTAACACTGATGAGTCATTAAGCTCTTTATTTCTAATTTCAATAAATTAAAAGGGGGACTCGGGCTTTTTAATACAGAATATTATATTTATCCAGTCACTTAATGAAAAATGCATCATTGAAGCTTTGCAGTACCTAAGCACTCAAGGCACTGTACATTAATTTTATTAAGTTGTTTTGCCTTCAGGGTACCAAGCATCTACTCTCGGTTTTATTAGATGAAAACCCATCAGGCATGCATGTTAATTTTATACTAAATCTGAAAATTTCAGATGCAGATCACCTCTTTTACTTTAATGAAACTTCTCTGATGCTATAAAGCACTCTCTATTCTGTCTTCACCAACCACACCCTGACAAGTACTGCCTTTAATATGATATGATGCCAGAGAAGAAAATTCCTTGCCTTCTTATACTGAAGCCCTGGCTGATCTACATTATAAGATTTTGGATCTCCATAAAGAACTGAAAACAGATGCCTATAGCCTTTAATTTTTAAAAGGACTTTTAAAAACTTTCGTATAAATAGAAGCTTCAACAACAGTCTCCTTTTTGCAAATTATATATTTTCTGAGATTATAATAAAATTACATCATTCCATCCATTTTTTTCCTTTAAGCCTTCATATATATATATATATATATATATATATATATATATCTTTGCTCTCTTTCAAATTCATTTCTCTTTTAAAAGTTAATTGCTGTAACATGTGTATGTATCTGTATGTATGTATTATATATATTCATAAATGCATAAATATAGCCTGATCAGTTTGTATAATGTTATTTGTATGTATGTTTTTCTGAGCTCACCATTTAGTATTGGGTAACCAATTAGTGTGTTCTTTCCTGGGGAAGAACATTTCTATCACTTCCAGCATTCCTTAGCTGCTTATAGTTCTTTGTGTAGAGTAGAGGCTTCATGGGTTTTTCCTTGTCTGTGTTAGCTAGCTTATTAGTGTCTTCCTTGTTCATGTCATGTTTTGGCAGTTGTGGTGGTGAAACTTTATGGGTGTAGCTTCTGATATTACTAGGAGACACAGTCTCTTAGCAAACTCTCCAGTCCCCCAGCTCTTGAAATCTTTCCAGACCCCATTCTGCAAAGTTCCTTGAATCTCAGGTGTGGGATGTGTGTGTTATTTTGTAGATCTACCCATTGTAATTGAGCTACACAACTCTGCATTTTGATTGGTTGTTTTTTTCTTATGATCTTTGTCTGTTGCTATGACAAGTTTCCTTGATGAAGGTATAAGGACACATACTTAGGGTATAGTTAGGAATGATGCTTATTTCGGACAGTGTAATATACATTTCAGTGTTCTTTGAAAATATTCAGCATACTGATCTGATAATTGGTGCATTCTTCATTGCATGTAGGTCATATGTTCACACCAAAAACCTTTAAAAGTGACTGTAGCTCATTTTTAAAGGATAGAACCATCCCCTCTAATGTCCAGTTCATCCCTCATGAATATTCAATTACAGATTGTTAAATTTTGTAAAGGGTTTCACTGTTTATATGAAACTCTTACTAGAAAGTACCTTATGAATTTTGGAGTTTCACTAGTTAGAAGACAGAAAATGTAACAGTAATTGTCCCAATCATATAGGATGTTACTAGAGGTAGACTAAGCTTCCATATTTGGTTTCCTTCTCACCAAAGATTAGCATAAATATGAGGAAGACATAATAGAATCCAATTAAATAAAATAAGAAGTGTAGCTATATGTTATAAATCTGGAGTAGTCCTGTTGAGGCACAAGGTGAAGAAAATGAGATTAATGGAGAAAAGCAAAGCATAAAGCACACATAGCAGAAGATGTATAAAGGAGTTGGGTATGAGTCCAGATGGTCTCCAAGCCAGAAGCATGTAAGTAGAATACATAAGACTTAAGGGGTAGGGGGAAGCAATCATTTTTATTATGGTACCACATTTTGAGAAGTTAGGTGATTTTATGTCTTAATTCTCTTTTTAAATATACTGGGAAGGCAGCAGCATAAGTGTTTTGTTGTTGCCCCATACTGAAGCAATTTTTATGAATGCTTGGACTGGAGTAGCAAGACAGGCACAGCAAATGGCAGGGACACCCAGGAGAAACAGAAAGCATCTATGCTCAGAAGATGACTATTTAAACATTCCACTCAACAACAAGTCATGCCTTTTCTCAAACTCTTGATGAGTGTGGGCTGCGACAGAAAGAAATGACATTTATATGCAAAGTGAGGACCTGTCACTCCTAGGTGAACAATAAGCAAAAATCAGCATACATTTAGTAGAAACCAGGATTGTCAATTAGAGACTCCAAATTCAAGAATCAGAATGAATTCCCTTAAAATAGATAAAATATGTTAAAAATGAACAAAGAAAAATGAAGAGATAATGTTGAAGAAAGAAAAGTCTTTAAATAAAAACTACACAGCAATTACCAAAGAAACAAACAAACAAACAAAAAACCCCACAAAAACCCTTAATCTGACTGACACAAAATAATGCTATATAATCTAAGGTGACAGTTAAGAGAATTACTTTGAGTGATTGTTATATATTATGCCCTTTATATGTTAGAATAACATTGTACCGCATAAATATGTATAATGACTATTAATCAATTAAAACTAAATATATTTATTTAAAAGAAGTTCATGCTTGACTAATACTCCAACCAAGGACCATTCATGGAGATGGCCTGGAACCCCTACACAGAGGTAGCCCATGGCAGTTCAGTGTCCAAGTGGCCTCCATAGTAATGGGAACAGGGACTCTCTCTGACATGAACTGATTGGCCTGCTCTTTGATCACTTCCCCCTGAGTGGGGAGTAGCCTTACCAGGGCACAGAGGAAGACAATGCAGCCAGTCCTGATGAGACCTGATAGACAAGGATCAGTAGGAAGGAGAGGAGGACCTCCCCTATCATTGAACTTGGGGAGGGACATGGATGGAGAAGGGGGAGAGAGGGTAATATTGGGAGGGGAGGAGGGAGGCAGCTACAGGAGTATACAAAGTGAATAAACTGTAATTAATAAAAATAAAAAAAGAAAAGAAGTTCATACTTAAGGCCCATCATGATGAACTTCCATAAATTAAAATTTTTGAAAATTTCAAAAACAAAAACCTACATAGAAGTAAGAAACAATCTTATATCTGGCAGCACACTAACAATATCCAGTATTAGCAAATGTTAATTATCTTCAAATTTATGAGAAAACTAATTTAAGGCAAGAATAGTATGGTAAGGAAGACTAAAATTTAAGTATTATGAGAAGGACTGTTACAGAATGAAGACATTTTTCAGACATACAAAGACAGTAATCTTAGGAACAACAATTTATATTTGAATGCATTAATGGGAGACTGTACTTTAGCAAAATACAAAAATAAATTCTAAGATCTGATTTAGAATAAAAGGAACTACAATTAGAAAAGAAACCAGCAAAAGTTATGAGTAAATCAAAGTAATTATTATTGTAAAAGCAATATGAAATTAAGTCACAGAATCATCAAAATGGGAAATTACATGGCTCAAAAGAAAATAGAATAGGAAAGGAAGAGTCAGTATAGTTATCTTTTTCCAGAATGTGGAATTAAAAAAAAAACCCATAAATTTTAAGAACAAATGGGTAATATATGTTAGGAATATTTTGTTGCTGTTGTTGTTTGATATTTATTTGAATGCCTTATTTTTTTCTAAAGAACTTTTGCCATCCATGACAAGGATAGGCAATGTATTCTCATTGACTCTTTGTTTCTGAGTTCATTTCTTTTTTTTAATTTTTTTTACAATTTGTATAATTTTATTAATGTTAACTTTTAAATGTTTTGTTTTTTAACATTAATTACAGTTTATTTACTTTGTATCTCAGCTGTAACCCCCTCCCTCATTTCCTTTCAATCCCACCCTCCCTCCTCACCTCCTTTCTGCCCCTCTCTAAGTCCACTGATGGGGGCAGTCCTCCTCCCTTTCCAACTGATCCTAACTTATCAGATCTCTTCAGGGCTGGCTACAATGTCCTCTTCTGTGACCTAGCAAGGCTGCTCCTCCCTCGGGGTAGGGGGAGTGGAGGTCAAAGAGGCAGCCATTGAGTTCATGTCTGAGACATTTCCTGTTCCCCTAACTAGGGAACCCACTTGGATACTGAGCTGCCATGGGCTATATCTGGGAAGGGGTTCTAGGTTATAGCCATTCATGGTCCTTGGTTGGAGAAACAGTCTCAGAAAAGACTCCTGTGCCCAGATATATTTGGTCCTTGTGGAGCACCGGTCCTCTCCAGGTCATACTAACTCCCCCTTCTTTTATATGATTCCCTGCACTCTGCCCAAAGTTTGGCCATGAGTCTCAGCATCAGTTTTGATATACTGGTAGGTAGAGTCTTTCAGAGACCCTCTGTGGTAGGCTTCTTTCTTGTTACTTGTTTTCTCCTATTTCCAATGTCCATCCCATTTGTCTTTCTAAGTGAGGATTGATCACCTTACTGTGGGTCCTCTTTCTTGTTTATCTTCTTTATACAGATTTTAGTATGTTTATATGTTTATCCTATCTTATGGTCTAGTATCCACTTATAAGTGAGTATGTAGCATGTGTGTCTTTCTGCTTCTGGGATACTTCACTCAGGATGATCTTTTCTAGGTCCTGCCATTTGCCTGCAAAGTTCATGATTTCCTTGCTTTTAATTGCTGAGTAGTATTCCATTGTGTAAAAATACCACAATTTCTGTATCCATTTCTAACTGAAGGACATCTGAGTTGTTTCCAGGTTTTGGCTATTATGAATAAAGCTGCTACAAACATGGTTGAGCAAATGTCCTTGTTGTGTACTTGAGCATCTTTTGGATATATGCCTAGGATTTATATAGCTGGATCTTGAGGAAGCACTATTTCTAATTGTCTGAGAAAGCACCAGATTGATTTCCAAAGTGGTTGTACAAGTTTACATTTCCATCAGCAATGAAGGAGGGTTCCACTTTCTCACAACCTCTCCAACATGTTTTGTCACTTGAGTTTTATAAAATAGAATGTGAGATAATTTTTTGGTCTAAAATTAATACAGAACAGAAAAATAAAGTAGAGAAACACTACCATAATTTGCACAGAAAGAAATATGAGGTCAAGTCCAAGATGGCAGCAACCAACATGTACCTTATCTAAAGGGCAGAGGAACCAAAACTCAGAAAATGGTGAGTGAAGGGGCTGCTGAAACCAGAACATCAACACTGAGGCTTCCTGGGCCAGAGGGGATAATCTATGAGCTGGGAAATGTTGAATCCAGGTCACCCATGGATGTCTCTGGGGTCTGAGAGTCGTGAATATTCTATGACCTGAACTGTCCCTTACCCTAAGCACAGGATTCTCTCCTCAGTGGAGACAGCAGTGGTTGCCCCTAGCACCAGCCTCCCTGTTCTCTGACTGAGACAGCAGAGGCTGCTGCCAAAAGTATGGTTCCAGGTCCTTGTCCTGCAGCCAAACAGTGACACCGCTGAGCTGACAGATATCCTACATTTTCATTTGCACTTGGGGGCCCAAATCTGAGAATAAAGAACAGGGAGAAGCCCTGTGCTTTCTGAAATAGGCCTGCAAGCAAGTCTGTTCGCCTTCAAGTGATTGCCTGCAGAGCCCCAGATCCACGGTCCCTCTACTTTAGTAGCCAAACATCAGATCCTTCCCACCCACACCAGCACTGTGTGCAGTAGAGATAGGGGTAGGATAGCATTTTCAGCATTGAAGCCCCTGTTCTGCGGGTCTCAAAGTAGAGTCCAGGCAAACAATTCCTGGAGCCAAGATGTTGAAACACAGACAGAACTGAATACCCAGAGGACAGTACAACAGACCTGTGGGCCACTGGGGCATTCAGGGTACCTGCACATGCACATCGAGACCATGAACAGTGCCAGAACCCCACCTGAACTTATGCTTCACCTGTCAAGGCATATACACACACTAGAACCCTGTCCTTCAAGGCACACATCCATGCACACTCCCGGGCTTGTGCACATGTGCTTGTGACATTCCTCCCTTAGCTACAGCTGAAACAACACTATCCACTCTCGAACTTGTGGACCTCTGTCATCTTCCCAAAGAATATTCCAGACCCCAGAGACAGATGGACCCGGTCTGAAGTACAGAATCCAGGAATAAGCAGTAAATGTTACTGATAAGCAGATGGCTAGAGGCATAAGACACATCCAACAAAAATCAGGACATTATGGCTTCACCAGCAACACCCAAAATCAATGATATTTTAATTCATCAGACAGAGAAAAATGATCTCAACTCTATCCTTATCCAGTTATTACAGGCACATAAAGAGGAAAAGAAGAAAGCTCTCAAAGAAATACAGGCACATAAAGACAAACTATATAGAGGCAAAAGTAGAGGCATATAAAGGGTAAAAGAACAAAAAATAGAGGCCATCATGGAAAGACAGGGATCCCTATTCAAACAGATGAAGGAAATTGTGAAAGACATAAAAACAGAGAAAACCCTGGAGAACTTAGGGAAAAGTACAGGAACCAAAGAAGATTCAAGGCTCTAAGGTCCAGAAAATATTTTCAAGAAAAGCATAGGAAAAAGATTTACCAACTTAAAGAGATGTCTTTAAACAAAAAAAGAGGCCTGCAGACCACCAACTAGACTAGACTGGAAAAGAAACTTGTCATGTCATATGCTAGTCAAAACATTAAAACCTACAGAACAAAGAAAAATAAATGAAAACCAGGAAGGGAAAAAGGCCAAGTAACATATAAAGGTAGACCTATCAGAATCATACCAAACTTCCTAACAAAACTATGAAAGACAGAAGGACCTGGGCTGATGTCAAGTAGACTCTAAGAGACCATAGATGCCAACCCAGACTACTATACCCTGCAAAGATTTCAATCAACATAGATGGAGAAAACAAAATATTCCATGACAAAACTAAACTTAAACACTATGGACACAGCAACCCAGCCCTACAGAAAATAGTAGGAGGAAAATTCCAATCCAACAAAATCAATTACACCCAAGAAAAGAGAGGATGTACCTAACTTCACAACAAAAATTAAAAGAAAACAAGCATTGAAACACAGTAACACAACCAACTCCACAATAAAAAGAACTAATATTCATCGGTTATTATTATGTATCAACACCAATGGACTCAACTTTACTATAAAAAGACAAAAACTAACAAAATAGTTGTGGAAAAAAGGATCCAAAATTCTGCTGTATTCAAGAAACACACCTCTGCAACAAAGATAAGCACTACCTCAGAGTAAAGGGCTAGAAAATTGTTTTTCAAACAAATGGGCCCAGAAAAGAAGCTAGGGTAGCTATACTAATATATAATAAAATAGACTATAAAAGAAAATTAATTAAAAAAATGTGAGGAGGGGTACTTCATTCTCATCAAAGGAAAAATCCATAAGGAGGACATCATAATCCTTAACATCAATGACCCAAATACAAGAGCACCACACACAGCCTCCCCCTACAAAAAAAAGAGAACTACAGACCTATCTCTCTTATGAACATTGATGCAAAAATACTCAAGTAAAGACTTGCAATTCAAATCCAAGAACACATCAAATACATCATCTAACATGAGTAAGTAGGCTTCAGCCCAGGCATGCAGTGGTGGTTCAGTATACAGATATCCATCAATGTAATCCACCATATAAACAAACTAAAAGGGAAGAAAACCACATGATCATCTCCTTAGATGCCAAAAAAGCATCTCTACAATATAGTATTTGAAATACTATCTAGAGTAATAAGACAACTAAAGTAGGTCATGGGGAAACAAATCAGAAAAGAAGAAATCAAAGTATCATCATTTGCAAAGGATATGATGGTATCCATGAATGACCCCCAAATTTCAAACAGAGAATTCCTTCAGCTGAAAAACACCTTCAGCAAAGTGGCTGCATACAAAATTAATTCAAAAGAAACAGTAGCCCTTATGTATTCAAAAGACAAAAGGGCTGAGAAATAAATTAGGGAGAGTACATCCTTCATAATAGCCACTAATAACAAAGTACCTTTGTATGACTCTAACCAAGCTAGTGAAAGACCTGTTTGAAAAAAAAATACTTCAAGTCTCTGAAGAAAGAAATTAAAGAAGATATCAGAAGATGGGAAAGATCTCCCTTGCTCACAGATCGGTAAGATTAACATAGTGAAAATGTCATAATGCCAAAAGCAATCTACAGATTCAATGAAATTTCCATCAAAATACCAACACAATTATTTACAGAAGTTCAAAAAAAACAATTCTCAATGTCATGTGGAAAAAGAAAAAACTCAGAATGGCTAAAATAGTCTTGTATAACAAGAGATGGTCTGGAGGTATCTCCATCTGTGATCTGAAGCTGTACTGCAGACAATAGTAATAAAAACTGCATGGCACTAGCATTGAAACACAATGGTTGATCAACGGAATTGAATAGAAGTCCTGGAACAAACCCAAACAACCACAGAAACTTGATTTTTTATAAAGAAGCCAAAACCATACAATGGAAAAAAGACAGCATCTTCAACATATGGTACTGGTCTAACTGGACGTCTAAGCATAGAAAAATGCATATTTATCACCCTGCACAAACTAAAGTCCAAGTGGTCAAAGACCTCAACATAAAACCAGACACACTACATCTTTTAGAAGCAAAAGCTGGGAAGAGACTTGACCTCGTTGGCCGGGGAGACAACTTCCTGAACAGAACACCAACAGCACAGGCTCTAAGATCAAAAATCAATAAATGAATCTTCATGAAACCGAAAAGCTTTTGTAAAGCAAAGAACACTGTCATCAGAACAAAACAACAGCCTACAGACTGGGAAAGAATCATCACCAACCCTATATCTGACAGAAGGCTGATATCCAGAATATATAAAGAACTCAAGAAGGTATAAAGCAACAAATAAAGTTATCTAATTAAAAAATGTGGTACAGCACTAAACATAGACTTCTCAATAGAGGATTACTGAATAGCAGAGAAACACTTAGGAAAATGCTCAACAACCTTATTCATCACAGAAATGCAAATCAAATTACCTTGAGATTTTACCTTACACCAATCAGAATGGCTGAGATAAAAACCTCAAGTGAAAATACATGCTGGAAAAGATGTGGAGAAAGGGAAACCATCCTCTATTTCTGGTGGGAATGTAAACTTGTACAACCAGTTTGGAAATCAATCTGGCACTTTCTCAGAAAATTAGGAATAGTGCTACCTCAAGATCCAGTAATACCACAAATAGGCAAATTTCCAAAATATGCTGAAGTATACATCAAGGACATTTGTCCAACCATGTTTGTTGGAGATTTATTCATAATAACTAGAATCTGAAAACAACCCAGACGTTCATCAACAGAGGAGTGGATACAGAAATTGTGGTACATTTATACAATAGTATATTACTCAGCAATTAAAAACAAGGAAATCATGAAATTTGCAGGCAAGTGTTTTGAACTAGAAAAGGTCATCCTGAGTGAGGTATTCCAGAAGCAGAAAGACACACATGGCATATACTCACATCTAAGTGACTATTACTCATATAAAATAGGATAATCATACTAAAATCTATACACATAAGAAACTAAGCAAGAAGGAGGACCCTGGGTAAGATGATCAATCCTCACTCAGAAAGGCAAATGGGAGGACATTGGAAGAGGGAGAAAACAGGAAACAGAACAGAAGCCTACCACAAAAGGCTTCTGAAAGACTCTACCCAACAGGGTATCAAGGCAGATGCTGAGACTCATAGCCAATCTTTGGGTATAGTGCAGGGAATCTTATGAAAGAAAGGGGAGATAGAAAGGCCTGGAGTGGACAGGAGCTCCACAAGGACAGTAACAGAACTAAAAAACTCAGTGCACAGGGAACTTTTCTGAGACTGATACCCCAACCAAGGACCATGCATGGACATAACCTAGAATCCCTGCACAGATGTAGTCCATGGTACCTCAGTCTCGAAGGAGGTTCCCTAGTAAAGGGAACAGGGACTCTCTCTGACATGACCTAGTGGCTGGGTCTTTGATCACCTCCTCCTGAAGGGAGAGCAGACTTACAAGGCCATAGAGGAAGACAATGCAGCAAGTCCTAATGAAATCTGACAGGCCAGTGTCAGGGAAGGGAAGGAGGACCTCTGGTATCAGTGGACTTGGGGAAGAGCAAGGGAAGAAATCAAGCAGAGAGGGTGATATGGGGAGGGCCTATAGCTGGGATTCTAAGTGAATAAACTGTAATTAATAAAAAATTAATTAATTAAAAAGATAAAAAAGGAGATTGAGGCATCTCATACAAGGAATTTAACAGCATACCTAAAAGCCCCAGATTAAAAAAGAAGCAGACACACCCAGGAAGAGTAGACAATTGGAAATAGTCAAATTAAGAACTGAAATCAATGAATTATAAACAATGAAAAGAATTCAAATAATCAATGAGACCAAGAGCTGGTTCTTTGAGAAAATCCACGAGATAGACAAACCATTAGCTAAACTAATAACAGAGAGAAACTATCCAAATCAGCAATATCAGGAATGAAAACAGGGACATAAGGAGAGACACAAAGGAAATCCAAACAATCACTACATCTTACTACAAAAGCCTATATGCCTAAAAATTTGAAAATATAAATTAAATGGACAATTTCTTGATAGGTTTCATTTACCAAACTTAAATCAAGATCAGACAAATGGATTAAATATTCCTATATCCCCCAAGGAAATAGAAACAGTCATCAAAAGTCTCCCCTCCAAAAATAGCCCATGGCCAGGTGGTTTCAGTGCAGAATTCTACAAGAACTTCAAAGAACAGCTAACTCTAATTGTCTTCAAACTGTTTCACAAAATAGAAACAGAAGTACCATTACCAAACTCATTCTATGAGGCCACAGTAACCTTGATGACTATACCACACAAAGAACCAACAATAAAAGAGAACTTCAAACTTATCTCTCTTATGAACATAATATTCAATAAATAATAAAATACTCTCAAGCCAAATCCAAGAACACATCAAAGATATCATCCGGCATGACCACATAATCTTCCCAGGCATGCAAGGGTGGTTCAATATAAGAAATCCATGAATGTAATCCAACATATAAATAAACTGAAATGGGGAAAACCATATGATCATCTCCTTAGATGCCTACAAAGCATTTGACAATATCCAACACCCATTCAAGTTTAAAGTCTTGGAGAGATCAGTGATACAAAGCACAAACCTAAACATAGTAAATATAATATACAGCCAGCCTATAGCCAACATCAAACTAAACGGAGAGGAACTTAAATCAATCCCATTGAAATCAGGGATAAGGCAAGGCTGGCCACTCTCCATATATCTTCAACATAATAGTTGAAATCATAGCTAGAGTAATAAAACAACTAAAGGAGATCAAAGAGATACAAATCAGAAAGGAAGAAGTCAAAGTATCACTATTTGTGGATGATATGATAATACACATGAGTGACCCCCAAAAAATCAATCAGAGAACTCATTCAGCTGATAAATGCTTTCAGCACAGTGGCTGGAAACAAAATTAACTCATAAGAATCAGTAACCCTTCTGTATACAAAAGACAATAAGGCTTAGAAAATATTTAGTGAGTCTTCGCTCATCACAATAGCCACAACTAATATAAAGTACCTTGGTGTGACTCTAACTAAGCTAGTGAAAGACCTGCTTGAAAAAAACATCAGGTCTCTTAAGAAAGAAATTAAATCCCCTTGATCTCCTTTTCTTGTCTTATTGCACTAGCTAGGACTTCAAGTACTATGTTTTAGAAATATGGAGAGAGTGGGCAGCCTTGCCTTGTCCCTGATTTCAGTGGGATTGATCTAAGTTTCTCTCCATTGACTTTGATATTGGCTATAGGCTTGCTGTATATTGCCTTTACTATGTTTAGGTATGTGCCTTGTATCCCTGATATCTCCAAGACTTTAAACATGAATGGGTGTTGGACTTTGTTGAATGCTTTTTACAAGCATCTAAGGAGATGATCATGTGGTTTTTCTCTTTCAGTTTGTTCTTATGGTGGATTACATTGATGTATTTCTATACTGAACCACCCTTGGATGCCTGGGATGAAGCCTATTTGGTCATGGTGGATACAGGGCACAAACCTAAACATAGTAAAGGCAATATAGAGCAAGCCTATTGCCAACATCAAATGAAATGGAAAGAAACTTAAATCAAGTTCACTGAAATCAGGGCCAAGGTAAGGCTGCCCACTTTCTCCACATCACTTCAACATAGTACTTGAAGTCCTAGCTAGAGCAACAAGACAAGAAAAGGAAATCATGGGGATTCAATTCCTTTCTTACACAATGGAATACTACTCAGCTATTAAAAACATGGAAATCATGAAATTTGCAGGCAAATGGTGGGACCTATAAAAGATCATCCTGAGTGAGGTATCCCAGAAGCAGAAAAACACACACGGTATATAATCTCTTATAAGTGGATACTAGACCTACAATATAGGATAAACATAATATAATCTTTACACCTAAAGAAACTAAACAAGAAGGAGGACCAGGGGTAAGAAGATCAATCCTTACTTAGAAAGACTAATGGGACGGAAATAGGAGAAAATGAGCAGCAGGATAGGAGCCTACCATAGAGGGCCTCTGAAAGACTCTCATAGCAGTGTATCAAAGCAGATGCTGAGACTTGTGGCCAAAATTCAGGTAGAGTTCAGGGAATCATATGAAAGAGGAGAGAGTTAGTAAGACCTGGAGAGGACAGGTGCTCCACAAGGACCAAATATATCTGGGCTCAAGGGCTTGAGTCTCAAACAAGACTGATTCTCCAAACAGGGACCCTTCATGGATATAACCTAGAACCCCTGCTCGGACTTAACCCATGGCAGCTCAGTATCCAAGTGGGTTCCCTAGTAAGGGGAACAGGGACTGTCTCTGACATGAACTCTGAGACTAGCTCTTTGACCTCCCCACCCCCCTCGGTAGAGCAGCCTAGATAGGCCACAGAGGAGGACATTGCAGCTAGTCCTGTTGAGATCTGATAAGCAAGGGTCAGATGGAAGTGGTGGAGGACCTCCCTTATCAGTGGACTTACAGAGGGGCAGGGAGGAGATGAGGGAGGAGATGAGGGAGAGAGGGTGGGACTGGGAGGAAATGAGAGAGGGGGCTACAACTGGGATACAAAGTAAATAAACTGTAATTAATATAAAAAAATAAAAGTTAATAAAAATGTATGACACAAACACAAAAAAAGAAATTGAAGAAGATATCAGAAGATGGAAAGATCGCCTGTGCTCATGGATCAGTAGGATTAACATAGTGAAAATGGCCATTCTGCCAAAATCAATTTACAGATTCAATGCAATTCCCATCAAAATACAAACACAATTCTTTACAGACCTTGAAACAAAAATTCTCAACTTCATATGAAAAACAAAAACAAAAACACAAAAACCCAGAATTTCCAAAACGTTCCTGTACAATAACAGATCGTCTGGACTTATTTCCATTCCTGATCTCAAGCTGTACTACAGAGCAATAGCAATAAAAATCTATGTTATTAACATTGAATTACAATGGTGGATCAATAGAATCAAATAGAAGTCTTGGAATAAACCCACCCCCCATGGATACTTGATTTTTGACAAAGAAGCCAAAACCAAACAATGGAAAATAGAGAGCATCTTCACCAAATGGTGCTGATCTACCTGGATGTCTACATGTAAAAAAATATATATAAGTAGAGACATGTTTATAACCCTGTATAACATGAAATTCCAAGTGGATCAAAGATCTCAACATAAAACCAGACACAATAAATCTCTCAGATGCAAAACGTAGAAGAACCTTGACCTCATTGGCACAGAAGACAACTTCTTGAACAGAACAATAACAGCACAGGCTCTATAATCAATAATCAATAAATGGGACCTCATGGAACTGAAAGTCTTCTCTAAGCAAAGGACACTCTCATCAAAACAAAAGCACAGCTTACAGACTGGGAAGTGATTTTCACCAACCTTATATCTGACAAAGGGCTAATATCCAGAATATAAAAAGAACTCAAGAAGTTAAAAAGCCACAAATGAAGTAATCTAATAAAAAATGGAGTACAAAGCTAAACAGAGAATTCTCAATAGAGGAATAATATCAAATGGCAGAGAAACACTTAAAGAAATGCTCAAAGCAGATGCTAAGATTTATGGCCAACTGTTGGGCAGAGTGCATGGAATCTTATGAAAGAAGTGGGAAATAGTAAGATCTGGAGAGGACAGGAACTCCACAAGGAGAGCAACAGAACCAGAATATTTGAACACAGGGGTCTTCCCAGAGTCTCATACTCCAACCAAGTACCAGGCATGGAGATAACGTAAAACCCCTGCACAGATGTAGCCCATGGCATTTTAGTGTCCAAATGAATTCCATAGTAATGGGAAGAGGGACTGCTTCTGACATGAACTGATTGGCCTGCTCTTTGATCACCTCCCCCTGAAGGGGGTGAAGCCTTACCAGGACACAAAGGATGACAATGCAGCCACTCCTGATGAGATCTGATAGACTAAGATCAGAAGGAAGGAGAGGCAGACCTCTCCTATCAGTGGACTTGGGGAAGGGCAGGTGTAAAGAAGGGGGAGGGTGGGTGGGATTGGAAGGGGAGGAGGGGTTTATGGGGGGATACAAAGTGAATAAAGTGTAATCATTTAAAAAAATGCTCAATGTCCATAGTAATCAGGGAAATGCAAATCAAAATGACCCTGACATTTCACCTGACACCCAATAGAGTGGCTAAGATCAAAAACTCAAGTGGCAACACATTCTGGAGAGGATGTGGAGAAAGGAAAACCCTATTCCATTGTTGATGGGAATGTAAACTTTTACAACTACTTTGGAAATCAATCTGGCACTTTCTCAGAAAACTAGGAAAGGTGATATCTTAAGATCCTGCTATATCACTTCTGGACATATATCCAAAATATGCTCAACTATTCAAGGACATTTGCTCAATCATGTTTGTAGCAGCTTTACTCATATTAGCCAGTATCTGGAAACAACCCAGATGTCCATCAGCTGCGGAATGGATGCTGAAATTATGGTGCATTTACACAATGGAATACTACTCAGTACGTAAAAATAAGGACATCATGAAATTTGAAGGCAAAAGTTGGGAACTAGAAAAGATCATCCTGAGTGAGGTATTCCAGAAGCAGAAAGACACACATGGTATATACTCACTTATAAGTGGATATTAGAGTTATAGGATAGGATAAATATACTAAAATCTGTACACCTAATGAAGCTAAGCAAGAATGGAGACTCTGGGTAAGATGCTCAATCCTCCTTCAGAAAGGAAAAAGGGATGGACGTTGGAAGAGAGAGAGAACAAGGAATAGGACAGGAGCCTACCACAGAAGGCCTCTGAAATACTCTACCCAGCATGCTATCAAAGCAGATGCTGAGACTCATAGCAAACTTTGGGCGTAGTGCATGGAATCTTATGAAAGAGCGGGGAGACAGAAAGGCATGTAGGGGACTCGAGTTCCACAAGGAGTGCAACAGAACCCAAAAATCTCTGCACAGTGTTCTTTTCTGGGACTGATACTCCAACCAAGGACCATGCACAGAGACACCCTAGAACTACTTCAAAGATGTATCCCATGGCTTCTCAGTGTCCAAGTGGGTTCCCTGGTGAGGGAAACAGGGGCTGTCTCTGACATGAACTCATTGGCTGGCTCTTTGATCCTCTACCTTGAGTGTTGTGCAGCCATACCAGGCCACAGAGGAAGACAGTGCAGCCATCCTGATAAGACCTGATCGGCTGTGATCAGATGAAAGGGGAGGTGGACCTCCCCTATCTGTGGACTGGCAGAGGAGAAGAGGTACAGAGAATCAGATTGGGAAGGGATGAGGGAGGGGGCTAAAGCTGGAATACTAAGTGAATAAAGTGTAATTAATAATAAGTAAATAAATATAAAGTAAAGAAAGATATATGAATGATGGTAGTCGGAAAGGAAGACAGGATAACAGAGATCACCCATACTTATCTCCGTACTAGACCATAATACATTGAATCTATAGTTCCAATGAGGGTTCTCCCTTTTTTTTCAGGAGAAGGAGAGATAAGAATGGGGTAGGGTTGTGCAAGGTGGTACTGGGGTGTGAATGGGGTCTGCAGTCTGGATATAAAGTGGATAAATAGTCTAAAAAAATCAAATCTACCAATAGAAAAACAGATAATCTTAGATTGTACATGTAGCAAGATCTAACCATGTCTTGTTTAATAGACACAGTGAAAAAAAAATGAACTGAGAAAAAAATAAATGAAGAAAATACCAATTAAAATGGATATAACAATGTTAATATCATGAATAATAATATTGACAAAATTATAAGAGGTTATGGAGAACGTTCTGTATTGAATTAATCCATTAAAGAATATGTCAATCATGAAAGTATTCATAAATATATAACTTTGATGTAAATATTGATAAGAAAACGAGAAGAAATCATCAATGAACTACCCTCTGGGGAAATTTTCATATTAATTTCTCAGAAATAAACAGCAAATTAAGTAGGAAATAGAGACAAAGCTGAAGGTAATTTATATAATGCATTTTGTTTGTTTTAATATATGTGTATATGAATGTATCTAATAAATTATACATATGGGATAATCCCAGAATTTGACTTTGGTGTATAAGTTTACAAAAAAAAAACCCTTAATAATGTCTGAATAGTAGAAAAATTAATTCTATATTAACTGAATGTATACCATTAAATTATAAAGTAGTGATATGTGTTAAGACATCTAATTAACACTTTGTTTACATATAAAGTTTGTTTATAATGACTCTGGATAAAAGAAAGCATGAAAACTGAAATAGAAAACTACTGAGAGCTGACTACAACTGGAATCACTATAAAGCAAAACCTACAAACACAGTCAAAACAGCACCCAAAGGGAATGTAACTTTTGGAAATGAATGAAAAAACCCAAGATGTTAGAGAAAGAACCAGGTTGACTCCAAAAAATTGAATATAACCTAAAGGCATAAAATGAAAATATTTTGACAAATATTAAACAAAAAAAAGTACTAACCCACAAAACCTTAACAATTTACTTGGAAAGACTGCCAAAACAAACAAACTTTTGGGGAAGTCTATGAAAGAAAACCAGATAAAAGTACAAATAAACAATGAATGGAGAAGTATCTATGTCTATATCTACATCTATGTCTGTGTCTAGGTCTAGGTCTACATTTATGTCTATGTATATATTAAAGTCACTATAATTTTATGTCATTAACATTTCAAATTTGATAATGAGGGGTTTTTTTTAAGACAGCATTAACTGTTAAAATTGAATCAAGAGGTAGAAAGTCTGACCTGTCTAATGATCAAGAAACTAGTCGTAGATCTACTTCTTAAAAAAGACATAGGGCCCCAGAGCTCAGAAAGACATATTCTATCACATTTTCAGGGCACAAAGAATTCTTCTGATCTATGAAATATGGGAAAAACATCCACAATTCACATTGTAAGTCTAGCAAGATTTTATGCCAAAAATTAGACAAACATAGAAGAAAAAAAAGTATGTAGCCAATCTTACTTATGAAGATACATGTGGAATACTGAATATAATATTGGCAATTCAAATTCAGCAATAAAGTAAAAGAAAAAATACACCATGAGTCATGATCACTAAGGATTTTCCCATAAAATAAATATGGCTTATATTGGGGGACTTATTAAAACAATTCACAACATTAACAGACTGCCAGATAAAAATGATGTAATCACCTTAATAAATGTTTGAAATTAGTTCATGAAACTTAATATTCTCAGTATGCGACACAATATTCTGCAGATCTTATATTAATATTAATAAAGCAATACTTTTTTATTCAGGAGATTAAATTATAGTTGAAACACATTATTTCTCAAGTTATGTTCTTCCATGTTGATTGTATCTCATTGACAATCTGACTCTGGTACTTCTAGTTAAATAACTAGGAGGATTTTGACTGTTTTCCTTTTAAGTGTTCATATTTTTTTTTACCTCTTAGTTCCACATTTAATATGTTGTTGCAGAAATGTTTATTTTTTAATTTTATTTTTTTCTTATCAGTTACATTTCATTAACACTGTATCCCAGCTGTATCCCGCTCCCTCATTCCTTCCCAATCCCACCCACCCTCCCTCATCTCCACCCTGCCCCTTTCCAAGTCCACTGATAGAGGGGGACCTCCTCCCCATTCATCTGATCCTGTTTTATCAGGTATCTTCAGGACTGGCTGCAAAGACCTCCTCTGTGGCCTAACAGGACTGCTCCTCCCTTGGGGGGTGGGGAGGTCAAAGAGCCAGCCATTGAGTTCCTGTTAGAAATAGTCCTTGTTCCCCTTACTGTGGGAAACCAATTGGTTACTGAGCTACAGGCTACATCTGAGCAGAGGTTCTAGGTTGTATCCATACATGGTCCTTGGTTGAATGTCAGTCTCAGAAAAGACCCTGTGCCCAGATATATTTGATCCTTGTGGAGCTCCTATCCTTTCCCCATCATACTAACTCCCCTTCTTTCATATGATTCCCTGTACTCTGCCGAAGGTTTGGTTATGAGTCTTTTTATCTGCTTTGAAAACACTGCTAGTTAGAGTCTTTTAGATGCTTTCAGTAGACTCCTGTCATACGTTCAATGCACATCCCATCTGTCTTTCTAAACGAGGATTGATCATCTTACCCCATGTCTGCTCTCTTGATTATCTTTTTTAGGTGTATAGATTTCATTATGTTTATCATATCTTATAGGTCTATATAAGCGAGTATATACCGTGTTTGTCTTTCTCCTTCTGGGATATTTCACTCAGAATGATCTTTTCTAGATTCCACCATTTGCCTGCAAATTTCATGATTTCCTCCTTTTTGATTGCTGAGTAGTATTCCATTGTGTAAAAATACCACAATTTCTGTATCTATTCCTCTGTTGATGGACATCTGGGTTGTTTCCGGGTTCTGGCTATTACAAATAAAGCTGCTATAAACATGGTTGAGTAAGTATCCCTTTTGTGTACTTGAGCAAAGTTTGTGTATATACCTAGCAGTGGTATAGCAAGACCCAGTGTTCATATTTTTTTAAATTTTCTTTTCTACCTTATAGTTTATTTGTTGTTTTATTAGCATTTCATTCCTAGTTCCTCTGGGAGCTTAAGTACCAGACAGTCCTGTTTACATTGTTAACCATGTAAAGCTCTGATTAAATTGACACTTCAATGTATATAATAATCTATTTAGAGCCATGATATAAAAGCAGCTTCCTAAATATAGTCCACATCAGTGTCATTATAAGCACAACCACTGAAAGATTCAAAACTGTCTGAAATGAGGCCCTGACACTTCCTACTCAGCTGAATTTTTCAAGATATGCATGGACAGTTAATGTTGGGGTGATTAGCACCCCTACAAGTAGCAAATGTTTAAAGTAAAGTCTGAGGGAATCAAACACACGTAATCGATGACCGGAATCTCTCATAAACATAAAGCAAGCAACACATTTAATGAGGAAATGAGAATTTCCCTAAAAGTTAGAAACAAAAAGTCAATGATTTTTGCTTTTATTTGACATTGTACCGGAAGTCCCAAATAATTCCATAAACATAGATGAAAAGAAGACATAGAAATATTGTGAAGGGATAAATAAAATTTTGCTACTTACCCTGAAAATTTAGAAGAAAGCAATGACAATTTAGTAGATCCACTTAAAATTTTTGTTTATTTTTTAATTTATAGGGCCAAACAACATCAGACCCAAGGGAATTCAATATTTGTTTTGCAAATAAAATATGTAATTAATTTCTAAATGTTACAAGAAAAAATTACATTCATAATAGAAAATGTACTTAGGTAAAAATATAATAATATACCTAACCTCAAATAACCCTTATAGGCTATACTAAAATATCTGTAATATTGTATGCAAGGTCATGAAAGAATATTTAATGACCCAAGGTATATAATACCTACACAAGGAATGAATCAGTTATAAAAATATCACTTATGATTAAATGACTCCGTAAATTAAAAGTATATATGATCAAACTACAGGTAGTAATGTTTGTAAATTTTTAAGTAAATCCTAAATTTGATCAGGAATAGAAACTACAGAAACAGCAGGCAAAAGAAAAAAAAAACATTTATTCTATCAGTTATCAAAATGCATCTGAAAGCTACAGTTATTCTAATAATTTTGTTCCAATACAAGAATAGCTAAAAAGATCAATAAAGCAGAATGTAAGGCCCTCAATCAGAGCTGTGTAAATAAATGGAAAATTAGTACATGAAAAAGATGTATCTGAAATCAATGGAGAGATCATGACCTTATCAATAAACACCTTTAGGACACTTGAAAATTAGGGACGTCTATACAGGTATTGCATGAATATAAATTTAGATAGAAAGAAACAAAAATAGAGATCACACCTTATAATACAAACAAAAACAAATTCCTAATGAAAAAAGTCTTTGATAATGACATGAAAACAAGGTTTGGAGAGATGGCTCAGCATTTAAGAACTCACCATGTTACAGAGGACCAGAGTTCAGTTCCCAGCACCATGTAATGTAGCTCACAGATGTCTGTAAATCAAGCTTCATTTAGCCAGCACATCTGACCTATGCCTGCACCTGCACCAGTGTACACAGATATGTATGAGCACACAAAATTATAACCTTTTACAAAAAATGCAAAACCACTAATTTACCAGAGGAAAATATATAGCAGAATGAATGTAAACAATGGAAGAAAAATTATTTCGGGGGGCGGAGCCAAGATGGTGACTAGCACACACAGTTTCTGAGCTGTGGAAGTGCTAACCATCTGAGTTGGTGGGTGGAAGGACCTCTAACCCAGGAAAACAACAGTGAGGCTTCCTAAACAACAGGGAACATCGCAGGAGGCGAAAACTTTGGTCTCAGGTCACCCAGAGACTTGTTTGGGGAAGACGTAACTGCCTGGGGTCTGCAGCGGCTGAGGCAGAGCTCCAAGCCCTTTAGCAGCAAGTGCCAGCAGTACCAGTCTCGGAGTCCCAGATCCGCGTGGTGGCTGCACCATTCTCCCAGGGCCCAAGTCTGCTAGACGCCATACTAGCTCCACAGGATCGCGATCACTGATGGCATGGCCCGCCTAATCCCACAGTGACAGAGAATACACTATATACTCACCAAAACCGGGCAGAAACGCCACACTAGCTAGGCACAGCAGACGCTGGGCTTCCCAAGCTTGGAGAGGACAGTAAAGAGACCCCAGAACTTCCCAGAAAGCATCTGGACTGGCAAACCAGTCTCCAGTTACAGCGGGACTTTCTAACCTGGCAGCGGAGCAGCACTGAGCTGGAGGGGCACATCAGCCCTGCAGTTTAAGACTAACCAGGGCCAAACCAGAGAACAGAGAGCCTGGTTACCCGATCCCTACTGACGTGACCACCTTGAAATCTCCAGCTGCAGCAAGACCTCATAACCTGGCAGTGACAGCAGCACGGAGCAGGCGGAGCACATCAAAGAAGCAGGGCCAAACCAGAGAGCAGAGAGCCCGGATACCCTGATCTCTGCCAAGTGACCTGCCTGTAAGTGAGTGCACCCTTGAGAATCTGCAGCTCCCCAGATCCTGGGTCCTTCTAAAACAGAAGCCAGGCATCGAACCCCCTCCTACCCATATACCCACTTTGGGAAACAGAGGGGCACTTGGGACATTGAAGTTCCTGCTCTGTGGGTCTAATTGAGGAGTTAAGGCAGTTAATGCCAGAAATTGTGCTGCAATCATCACTAGCGCCTGCGACATATACAGTGCAGAGCCTCTCCCACACACTCAAGGGTTCAACATTAGCCATCACTCTGTCCCTCAAGACACACACCCACACCCACTTACACACACACACACATATACACACACGCACGCACGCACGCTTGCATTTGCCTCTGTTTGCGCCTGCGTACTTTCCTCCCACAGGTACAGCTAGTCCTCAGCATACGCTAAGGACACGGGACCTCTCCCAACTTCCTGAAGAATTTTCCAGACTCGAGAGAGAGACAGTACCAGTCTGATCGGCAGAATCCAAAAACAAACAGGGAAGGTCTCAGATAAGCCAATGGCCAGGGGTAGGCGAAAGAACACTTCCAACATAAATCAGGACATCATGACTTCACCAGCAAACCCCAAAATCGATGGATACTCCAATTCATCAGAAGCACAGGAAAATGACCTTAAGGCCATGCTTGCTCAATTATTTGAGGCTCATAAGGAGGAAATGAACAAATCTTTCAAAGAATTGGCCAGTCAATTGGAGGTAAAGAAAGAAGAAATAGACAAAACCCTTAAAGAAACACAGGCAAACATAGCCAAACAAATAGAGGCACAAGTAGAGAAAAAAAATAGTGGCATACAAAAAGGAAATGAACAAAGAAATAGAGTCCATCGTAGAGAGACAGGAATCCAAATTCAAACACATAAAAGAAATGGTGCAAGGCATGAAAACAGAATTAGAATCAATAAAGAAAACACAAAATGAGAAAACTCTTGAGCTGGAGAACTTGGAGAAAAGATCAGGAACCACAAAAGTAAGCATCACCAACAGAATACAAGAGATGGAAGAGAGAATCTCTGGAGCTGAAGACACACTTGCAGAAATTGATACTTCTCTCAAAGAAAAAGTAAAATCAGAAAAGTTCCAATCACAAAATATCCAAGAAATCAATGATGCTATGAAAAGACAAAATCTAAGGATAATAGGAATTGATGTAAAAGAAGACTCCAGGCTTCAAGGTCCAGAAAATATTTTCAAGAAAATCATAGAAGAAAATTTTCCCAACTTAAAGAAAGAGATGTCCATAAATATACAAGAGGCCTACAGAACTCCAAATAGACTAGACCAGAAAAGAAACACATCATGTCACATCATAGTCAAAGCACTAAATCTACAGAACAAAGAAAAGATATTAAAAACAGCCAGGGAAAAAGGCCAAGTAACATATGAAGGTAGACCTATCAGAATCACACCTGAGTTCTCATCAGAAACTATGAAAGCCAGAAGGGCCTAGGCAAGTATCATGGAGACTCTAAGAGATCACAAATGTCAACCCACACTACTATACCCTGCAAAGCTTTCAATCAACATAGATGGAGAAAACAAAATATTCCATGAAAAAACTAAATTTAATTTATGAAATATCTACACAGCAAACCAACCCTACAGAAGATACTAGAAGGAAAACTCCAATCCAAAGAAAACAATTTCACCAAAGAAAACAGGACATACAGATAATATCCCAACAAAAATGAAAGGAAAACAAACAATGAAACAGGGTAAGATCACCGACTCCATTACAAAAGGAACTAACATGCATTGGTCACTACTATCTATCAATATCAATGGACTAAACTCAACAATAAAAAGACACAGGCTAACAGAATGGTTGCTGAAACAAGATCCAACATTCTGTTGCATCCAAGAAACACACCTATGCAACAAAGATAAACACCACCTCAGAGTAAAGGGCTGGAAAATGTTTTTCAAGCAAATGGTTCCAGAAAACAAGCTGGAGTAGCCATCCTAATATCTAATAAAAGAGACTTTCATCCAAAGTTAATTAAAAAACATAAGGAGGGTGACTATATTCTCATCAAAGGAAAAATCCACTAAGAGGACATCACAATCTTGAATATCTATGCCCCAAATACAAGAGCACCTACATTTATAAATGAAACATTATTAAAGCTTAAATCATACATTGATCCTAATACCTTAATAGTGGGAGACTTCAACACCCCACTCTCATAAAGGGACAGATCAACTAGACAGACACCAAATAGGGAAATAAAAGCACTCACAGAATCCCTAAATCAAATGGACCTAATAGATGTCTACAGATCTTTTCACCCAAACTCAAAAGAGTACACCTTCTTTTCAGCACCGCACGGAACCTTCTCCAAAATAGACCATATAGTGGGTCACAAAGCAAGCCTCAACAGATACAAAAGGATTGAAATAATCCCTTGTATACTATCTGACCACCATGGACTAAAGCTGGACATCAACAACAACAGAAACAACAAAAGCCGACATGCATATGGAAACTGAATAACTTATTACTCAATGACAGCTGGGTTAAGGAAGAAATAAAGAAAGAAATTAAAGACTTCCTAGAATTCAATGAAAATGAAGGCACAACATGCCCAAATTTATGGAACACATTGAAAGCAGTGCTCAGAGGAAAATTTATAGCACTAAGTGCCTGCAAGAAGAAATTTGTAACATCACATACAAACAACTTAATGGCCCAACTGAAAACCCTAGGAAAAAAAGAAACAGATACACCCAAGAGGAGCAGACGGCTGGAAATAATCAAACTAAGGGCTGAAATCAATCAATTAGAAACAAATAAAACTATCCAAAGAATCAATGAAACAAAAAGCTGGTTCTTTGAGAAAATCAACAAGATAGACAAACCCTTAGCCAAACTAACTAAAAAGCAGAGAGAAACTATCCAAATCAGCAAAATCAGAAATGAAAATGGGGACATAACTACAGATACTGTGGAAATCCAAACAATTATTAGGTCATACTACAAAAACCTATATGGCACAAAATTTGAAAATCTAAATGAAATGGATAATTTTCTTGACAGATTCCATCTACCAAAATTAAGCCAAGATCAGGTAGAAAGAGTGAATAGCACTATATCTCCCAAGGAAATTGAAGCAGTCATTAACAGTCTCCCCTCCAAAAAAAGCCCTGGACCAGATGGCTTCAGCGCAGAATTCTATAAGACCTTCAAAGAAGTACTAACACCAATTCTCCTCAAACTATTCCACAAAATAGAAACAGAAGGAACACTACAAAACTCATTCTATGAAGCCACAGTCACCTTGATACCTAAACCACACAAAGATGCAACAAAAAAAGAGAACTTCAGACCTATCTCTCTTCTGAACATTGATGCAAAAATACTCAATAAAATACTTGCAAACCGAATCCAAGAACACATCAAAGATATCATCCACCATGATCAAGAAGGCTTCATCCCAGGCATGTAAGGGTGGTTCAACATGTTGGAATCCATCAATATAATCTACCACATAAACAAAATGAAGGAGAAAAACCACATGATCATCTCCTTAGATGCCGAAAAAGCATTTGTCAAAGTCCAATATCCATTCATGTTTAAAGTCTTGGAGATATCTGGGATACAAGGCACATACCTAAAGATAGTAAAGGCAATATACAGCAAGCCTATAGCCAACATCAAACTCAATGGAGAGAAACTTAAATCAATCCCACTGAAATCAGGGACAAGACAAGGCTGCCCACTGTCTCCATATCTCTTCAACATAGTACTTGAAGTCCTAGCCAGAGCAATAAGACAACTAAAGGAGATCAAGGGGATACAAATCGGAAAGGAAGAGGTCAAAGTGTCGCTATTTGCAGATGATATGATAGTATACATGAGCGACCCTAAAAATTCAACCATAGAACTCCTTCAGCTGATAAACACCTTCAGCAAAGTGGCAGGATACAAAATCAACTCAAAAAAATCAGAAGCCCTCCTGTACACCAAAGACAATAATGCTGAGAAAGAAATTAGGGAAACAACACCCTTCACAATAGCCACTAATAACATAAAGTACCTTGATGTGACTCTAACCAAGCAAGTGAAAGACCTGTTTGAGAAAAGCTACAAGTCTCTGAAGAAAAAAATCGAAGAAGATCTCAGAAGATGGAAAGATCTCCCGTGCTCATGGATTGGTAGGATTAACATTGTGAAAATAGCCATCCTGCCAAAAGCAATCAATCTACAGATTCAATGCAATTCCCATCAAAATACCAACTCAATTCTTTAGAGACCTTGAAGAAAAGATTCTCAGCTTTATATGGAGAAACAAAAAACCCAGAATCTCCAAAACGATCCTGTACAACAACAGATCATCTGGAGGTATCTCCATCCCCGATCTCAAGTTGTACTACAGGGCAACAGTAATAAAAACTGCATGATATTGGCATAAAAACAGAAAGGAGGATCAATGGAATCGCATAGAAGACCCAGAAATAAACCCACACACCTATGAATACTCGGTATTTGACAAAGAAGCCAAATCCATTCAATGGAAAAGAGACAGTATATTCAAAAAATGGTGCTGGTCCAACTGGATGTCTACATGTAGAAAAATGAAAATAGATCCATATTTATCACCCTGCACAAAACTAAAGTCCAAGTGCATCAAAGACCTCAACATAAAACCAGATACTCTAAATTAGTTGGAAAAAAAAGTGGGGAAGATCCTAGAACTCATTGGCACAGGAGACAACTTCCTGAACAGAACACCAACAGCACAGGCTTCAAGAGCAACAATCAATAAATGGGACTTCATGAAACTGAAAAGCTTCTGTAAAAAAAAAGACACAGTCATCAAAACAAAACGACTGCCTACAGATTGGAAAAGAATCTTCACCAACCCTTTATCTGACAGAGGACTCATATCCTGTATATATAAAGAACTAAACAAGCAGAAAAGCAACAAACCAAGTAATCCACTTAAAAAATGGGAAACGGAGCTTAACAGAGAATTCTTGAAAGAGGAACATCAAATGGCAGAGAAACACTTAAAGAAATGCTCAACCTCATTAGCCATTAGGGAAATGCAAATCAAAACAACCCTGAGATTTCACCTTACACCCATCAGAATGGCCAAGAAGAAAAACTCAAGTGACAACACATGCTGGAGAGGTTGTGGTGAAAGGGGAACCCTCCTCCATTGCTGGTGGGAATGTAAACTGGTACAAACACTTTGGAAGTCAATCTGGCGCTTTCTCAGACAATTAGGAGTAGTGCTACTTCAAGACCCAGCTATACCACTCCTAGGTATATACCCAAAATTTGCTCAAGTACACAACAAGGACATTTGTTCAACCATGTTTGTAGCAGCTTTAGTTGTAATAGCCAGAACTTGGAAACAACCCAGATGTCCATCAACGGAGGAATGGATACAGAAATTGTGGTATATTTACAGAATGGAATACTAGTCAACAATCAAAAGGGAGGAAATCATGAAATTTGTAGGCAAATGATGGAATCTAGAAAAGATCATTCTGAGTGAAGTATCCCAGAAGGAGAAAGACAAACTTGGTATATACGCGCTTATATAGACCTACAAGATATGATAAACATAATGAAATCTACACACCTAAAGAAGATAATCAAGAAAGTGGACACAGGCGAAGATGATCAATCCTCATTTAGAAAGACAAATGGGATGTGCATTGAATGTATGACAGGAGTCTACCGCAAAAGGCATCTGAAAGACTCTACCTAGCAGTGTTTCAAAGCAGACACTAAGACTCATAAACAAACCTTGGCAGAGTGCAGGGAATTATATGAAAGAAGGGGAGTTAGTATGATGAGGAAAGTATAGGAGCTCTACAAGTACCAAATATATCTGGGCACAGGGTCTTTTCTGAGACTGACACTCAACCAAGGACCATCTATGGATATAACCTCGGATGTGGCCCGTGGTAGCTCAGTAACCAAGTAGTTTTCCAAAGTAAGGGGAACACGGACTATTTCTAACAGGATCTCAAGGGTAGGCTCTTTGACCTTCCCTCCCCCAGGGGAGGAGCAGTCCTGTTAGGCCAAAGAGGAGGACTTTGCAACCAGTCCTGAAGATACCTGATAAAACAGGGTCAAATGAAAGGGGAGGAGGGAGGAGGTCCCCCCCTATCAGTGGCCTTGGAAAGGGGCAGGGAGGAGACCAGGGAGGGAGATAGCGAGGGGGAGGGAATGAGGGAACGGAATACAGCTGGGACACAGAGTTAACAAATTGTAACTAAAAAGAAAAATAAAAAATTAAAAAAAAATATGTAAAAATAAAAAGAAAAATTATTTCAACCAAGAAATCAAAAACTGAAATAAAATTTAGACAAGGTCAAGAGACTTTAACTTCTGTGCAATATTCACCACAAAAGATAAAAATGTGATTGGGTTATGAAATAACAATTACAATCAAGATATTTTTTACATTTATTTGTATATGAGCTTATATTAATATAAAAGTATAAACTTTCATTAGTGGAGCAAAAACACATATAAATTATGGGAATCAAATGGGCAATAGATATGAATGAGCAATTTACTAACAAAAGTGAAAGACAAATGAACAACAAACATAGGAGAAAATGTTTAGCCTTAAAACTAAAGAAAGCCGTCTAACCCCTAAGTCTTGCAGGTGAAAATATCTTACCTTCTCAAATATTGATAAAGTTGTAAAACCATAAATGGATGTGTAATTGGCACTAGGAGTTTAGAGAAAAGTTTTACAGCTTGGTCTACAGAACTGAAATATTAAAATGCAGAATGCTCAAATCAATTGATAGTATGTGCAGTTTAAAACAACGAGAGAGATGTATATGAAACTGATATAAAAATATGCTGGATACATAGTATTGGATCAAAAAAATCAACTTAATGAGTAAATGAGATGGCTCAGCAGATAAAGGTAATTGTCACCAAATACAATCCTGGGACCAGCATGGTAGAAGGAAAGAACCTAACTTATACACACACACACACACACACACACACACACACACACATACAGGCACACACACACCACACACATACACACACATGCACGCATGCACACAGGCATGGACGCACTCATGTACACAGGCACACATACATACAAACACACACACAGAGTGAAAGAGAGAGATAGAGAATAAACACAATAAAATTTTAAAATAAACTTACAAAAAATAGTTTGATACTTTTTTATTTTAAAATAAACATATCAAATAAACACAACCCACACATATATGTATGCTTCTAGACAAATAACAATCATCTAAAATCATACATGGCCTATATAATTTCTTCCTTGGAATTGATGTGAATTTGGGAGCTGAATGGAGACTTTGGTATTTTTTAACATTACTACTACAATGGAAAATGTTTCAAATCTTGTGAAAACTGAAAATACAATAAACAAAAAAATGAAATACAATAAAAAAATGAAAAGCCAGTAGAAAGACAGATAAGGACTCTTGTCCTACCCATCTTTTATAAGTAGGAAAATGGAGCTTGAGAGAAACTGTGTGTTTCAAGGTCACACAGTTAATTATTTACAGAACTAGAACTGGAGTCTAGGCTTCTGGTCTCCAAGGCAAAAGAGTGTCATGTAGGAATTTATCTTCATTATACCCGAAATCTCCCTTGTTCTATCCAACAATAGGAATCATTTTGTGATGTTACCAGGATTTTTATTTTGAGATTATTATATCAGTACCTCTTTTGTAAATACTATATACACCAAACAGAACCTTCTGGCCCCTGTAGAATGGAACACAACAACACATCATTTTCTCAAACACCTAGAAACCTTAATAGAAATTCTTTTCATAATCACAATACTGTGTATTTTCTCTGTGGCAGTCATTGGGAAAACAATTCAGAATAGACCTATGTAATGTCTCACAGTACTGAATGACTACTTTTATTAAATATGTTTCTGTCAGGTTTTATTGTTTGTTTATATCCAAAGCCCTCTGTATAATTCTAAATTTTTTGAATTATACTTTCTGAAACCTTCCTTAGCTCTTGAAATTTGTCTTTAATCACTGAAATTTTAGATTCTTTCTTGCATCAGTACATGAGCTCTCTACAACATGACTTGAAACAACCACTTTGCTATTGTTTTTTTTTTTTTTTTTTTTACCATTCCTCAGTAATTCTTGCCTCTAGTAACACAACACTGGGTACTAATATCCTTGGAGAATGTCTTGTCTAATCTTACTACTAAATAGGATTCAATATTGGTAAGTTGTGTGTTTTTTCATGATTTAGAGTGCTATACATCATCCATATACCTATTTCTACTCAAAAGAAGAAGTGTTTAGTGGTTAAGGGAAAATCACAGCTTTTAAACAAGATTTAGATTAATTCCTTGCCAGGTGGGTGGCACTGCACACCTTTAATGCCAGTACAGGAGGCAGAGGCAGGTGCATATTTGAGTTTGAGGCCAAGAGTGAGTTCCAGGACAGCCAAGAGTACACAGAGAAATATTATCTTAAAAAATGAGAGAGATTAATTCTGTTTATACTTTTATATTATTTTATTCAACTTATTTATGAAACTTTAACTTGATCATATTTGACATAGCATTAATACAACTTCTTCATGCAATGGTTTTGAGTATAGCAGGTATTTCAGCATGGTGTCTGCAGCATGACATGCCTTTGTTATCATCATCCATCCTTCACCAAACATCTTCCTATATCCACCTTATCCTCAAACATGTACAACAACCCACATGGTCACCTGCACACATGTGCTGATAGTGTGATCTTGCCTGTTCACAAATAGGGGAAATGCTGAGTGATTTCTTTGCTAATAACCAATCAGAACCAGGTCATTTTATACTCAGCATACCATAACAATGTCTCCCCTATCTTCGTATCACCAAGATCATGGTGGCACACCTTCAGTTCTCAACTTTCTACTGCATGGGTTCAAAATGTTTAATGACAGACTTCAAAGGAATAATACTTGATTAGAAACAAATACTCTTCAAGAAGTTGGGAGAAATCACACAAGTCATTTTACACATGTGACACATTTGAAATTTGTCTCAAAAGGTAAAAATCCCCTCTATTTTCAAATAATTACTAAAAGCCAAATTTGTTGTAGTTTTTTTTTCCATTTAAGTTGTAAGTCAGTAAGGCCTAGAATTGGAGGCTCTGTGTTTCAGGTTTTGAAAAACAAACTGATTATGGGCATAAGGAGTTCAAAAAGGACTTAGGTCTCCAAATTGAGTGGCTGATCTTTATTTAAATGCAAATATCTTGCAAAGGGTTCAGCATTAATTAGCTTTCATCTATTCATGTCACAATGTTAGTTTCTATATCAATCCTATTTTAAGAAGAACAACCAAAGATAACCCAGCTTCCAGAGAAGGGAGCTAGAGAAAAGGTCACAGTATTGCACCCAAGTGCCCATACAGTGAACAGGGACACAGGAAGAGGCCTATGTAGAGGACAGCACTTACTGATCATTTTCTGAGGCAGGAGTATTTATTTTCAAAAGAAGTTAATAAAAGATGCATCCACTTACTATTTTTAATGCACATAGGCAATCTCTAGACTTGTTAAATACATTTATATGAGATTATTTTTGGTAGAGGGGATCACATTAGTCAGTTGTTGACTAATTTCTTAGAATATCTCCAAGAATTTCAATAGAAAAGGGCATTTGAGCATCATATTTTTCTGAAAGACTCCAAATGATGATTCATATGACAAACGTACCTTCCCGTCTTCCACCAAAATAACAACTCATATTTTAAAAATAAAATTGTGAAAGATATTTGTTATTGTGAAGGACAAAGAATGGTATGTGGAGAGGGAGCTTGTACTGGAACCCAGGAAATGTAGAAACATAGTTTCCTACAAAGAGAAATCCCTTACAACTTGTCTCACTACTGACTCTTGTCAAAGTTTCCACGGTGGGTATATACCATGAGTGTCTTTCTCATTCTGGGTTACCTCACTCAGAATGATCTCTTCTAGTTCCATCAATTTGCCTGAACATTTAATAATTTTCTTTTTTCTTTTCTTTTTTTTTAATAGCTGAGTAGTGTCCCATTGTGGAAATGTAACACAATTTCTTTATTCATTCTTCCATTGAGGGACATCTATGTTGTTTCCAGATTCTGGCTATTTCGAATAAAGCTGTTATGAACATAGTTGAGCAAATATCCTTTTGTATGGTGGAGCATCTTACAGGTATATACACAGTAGTGGTAAAGCTGGGTCTTGGGATAACCATACTAAAATCCACAGATGTAAAGAAGATAAATAACAAGGAGGATCCTAGGGAGAATGTTTAATTCTCATTATGAATGGAAAATAAAATAGACACTGGAAGTGGTTGTAGACAGGGAACAGGATGGGAGCCTACCATAGATATCCTCTGAAAGACTCCACCCATCAGGGTATCAAAGCAAATGCTGAGACACACAGCCAAACTTTAGAGTTCAGGGAATATTATGAAAGAAGGGAGGGGATAGAAGGATCCGGAGGGGACAGAAGCTCCACAAAGAGACCAAAAAAGCAAAAAATAAATAAAAAATAAAAACCTGTGACTAGGCAGCCTGCAGAGACTGATGAATAAACCAAGGACCATATATGGAGAGGATCTAGACACTCTGTTCTGATGTACCCAATAGGCAGCTCAGTCTCCATGTGGATTCCCTAGTAAGGGAAGCAGGGATTGTCTCTGACATGGACTCTTACCCACTCTTTGATAAATTTCCTCTGGTGAGGTAGTCTTGCCAGGGCCCATAGGAAGAGGAGCAAGGCAGTCTTGATGAGACATGATAAGCTATGTTCATATGGTAGGGGAGGAGAGCTCTCTCTTTCTGTGGTCTAGAGGAGGTAGATTGGGAGAAAAAGGGAGGGAGTGTGGGACCAGGAAGAGACAAAGAAGAAGGCTACAACTGGGATATAAATTGAATAAATTATTTTAAAAGGTTTCCATGGTGCAAATCATCTCTTTCCATCTTGTGTTTCCATTATCTTTTAAGGTCTCTGAATCCCCCATTATACTACAAGCCTCAGCAATGTAGGAACTATGACTTCATCATCAGTAGATCAATTTTTCATAGTTCTTAGCACCTAAGAGGCAAATTAGAAAAAAAAACAATGAATAAGAAAATTAAGGATTAAAAGAGTGAACAAATAATCATGAAACCAGGAAGAGAAACACGGGGTTCAAGTTATCCAAAGCCTAGATTAAGAATAGTATGTTCTTCCAATAGGAAACAGAATGAATTATCTGTCATTGTTTTTAGTGAAAATAGAGTAGAAGCTCCAAGGTAAACAACTACTACAAAGTCACTGGGATTACAGCAATCAGAACGAATCATGAAAGATGCCTCTTCTGCTTCCCCACATCTACCAGAGTACCACACTAAAACATTGTCCCACAAAGACGTGGCTAAGGCCTTATACATTCCTATCAGAGTAGAAGAAACCAAAATGGAGTTGGAACAAGGAGGCTGGGATTCAAAATCAAATCCTGATTCCCACACAAACATTCCCCACTCCACGACTCTGCCTATGCACTTGAAGGCCAGCAGTCACTAGGGACAAACAGGTAAGAACCTGTTCCAAGCCTTTATATTCCCATAATACACAGCTATTAGCCTTAAACTGAACCCCATTCTCTAAACTCCATTGCCCAATCTAAAACCTGGCCTGCTTTCCTGGAGGCCTTCCAGCACAAGTCATGATGCTGCTAAGGACTTTAGGGTCAACTTTAGCACCCTACACCCCAGTGACCACACAGGTCACAAAAATCATAGGGACTATATTCTACTGCATATGAAGACTAGCTAGTCACCAGAACCCCAGGACACTCAGACCAATAGACAGAGAGAAAAAAAATGTAAAGGAAAAGACATCCAAAATATGCCCATCCAACAATGATAAACTCAGAAGTTAGCATCTAAACCTATAATAACTGCAAAACCCAGATGGCTAAAGGCCAGCCTAAAAACACTATCAACAACAGCGAGGGAAATATGGCACTACCAGAGCCCAGGTATACTACTGCAAGAAGCCCTGGATATCCTAACACAGTGGAAGCAGAAGAAAATGACTTTTAATCCAATTTTATGAAGATGATAATGGCCTTTAGAGGAAATTAATAAATCCCTTAAAGAAATACAGGAAAATACATACAATTAAACAGGGGGAAGGAAATGAAGAAAAGGGTTAAATACCTGAAAATGGAAATAGAAGGAATAAAGAAAACACTAACAGAAGGAATCCTGGAGATGGCAAACCTAGGTAAGAGTATCAGAACCAGAGACACAAACATCACCAACAGAATATAAAAGATGGAAGACAGAATTTCCTGTGTAGAAAATAAAATAGAAGAACTTGATAAACCACCACCAACAACAAAAAACCTCTTAAAATTCCTGATATAAAACCTTCTTGGAAATCTTGGACAGTATTAAAATATCAAAATTAAGAATAATAGGAGTATAGCCTTTCTGCTGCCTACCGGGGAACACAGCCAGCAGAGTTCCATAACTATCCCTCTGTTAGCCCCTGGATCATCCAAGCCAGTAGGTCCCCAGAAACAGCCAAGTTACACTGTGCTCAGGCTTTCTCCTGCCTTCTGGTGGACACAGCCAGTAGAGGTGAACTGCATGCTGCCTGTCCCACACCCAGCTCCATAATCTTCCCTCTGTAGGAGACCTGCTGGCCCAGAACAAGGTTGAAAACTGCCCAGCCTTTCTCTTGCCTACCAGGGGACACAGGCAGCGGTGAACTGCACACTATTACACCCCCCAACTTCATAAACTTCCCTTTGAAGGAGGCCTGCCAGCCCCAGGAACATCTATGTTAGACCCCAGCCAGCTTTTCTTCTGCCTGCTGGGCCAACTTGGGACACAACCAGCAGAGGAACATCCAGGCCTACTGGTCCCCAGAACACCCAACAAGCAGAAGTGAGTGGCTTGCTAGTCCCTGAGTTCCACTATCAGGTTCAAGCCTTTGTCTGCCTCCCCACAGTATCCTGTCAGCATCACAAACATATAGCCAAGATGAGGGTCAACCAGATAGCTAAAGGTCAGCATAAGCACACAATCAACAAGAGCCAGGGCAATATGGAATCACCAGAACCTACCTTTTATAGTTACTACTATAAAAATTTCTTTGTGTTTTAGTTTCTTTCTTAATCCAGCTATCACACAAACTGGGACTATAATCCATTATTTTAATAAGCTTCACAGAACAATCCTGAGCAGTATTAACTCTACTCTTAATCCTTTAAATTAATCTAGCTTCTTTCCAGCATACTTCTCAGAGATACTTGTACTTTATATATTTTCTTGTTTAGTTCTCTTTCCTGGTCTCTCTTGAACATCTGCCCATGGCTGCATCCTCTACCTTATACTCTAATTCCCTTTCCCCTGCCTAGCTGGAAGTCTCACCTTATTCTTTCCCCTGCTCAGCAATTCACTATAAGATGCTTTATTGGCATACCACAGTACAATTGGGGAGCAGTGTTTACATAACATTGAGTATCAGATTAAGGATTACACCAAAAAAAGGGGAATACAGAAGTCAGCATTTGCATTACAAAATAATCTTTGCCTACACTCACCCATTCCACTACAGAAAGCTCTGGCCCCCTGACACAACTAAAGCAAAAGAAGACGACCTTAACTGCAACCTTATAAAGATGATGGAAGCCATAAAAGAGCACGTGAATAAATCTCTTAAAGAAATGCAGTAAAATTCAATCAAACAAGTGAACTAAAATGAATAAATACCTTAAATATAGGAAAATACAAATAAACAATTGAAGGAAATTAATAAATCCCAAAAAATACAGGAAAATATAATTAAATAACTGAAGAAAATGAATAAAATTATCTATCTTACCAAAAGTAATCTACAGGTTTAGTGCAAGTCTCATAAAAATTTCAACACAATTCTTTACAGACCTTGAAAAACTAAATCTAGACTTCATACAAAAGAACAAAACACCCAGGATATAAAAACAACCTTGTGCAATAATAGAACTTCTGAAGGTATCACCATACCTGTTTTCAAGTTATACAACAGAGTAATAGTAACAAAATCACATGGTATATTGGCATAAAAACAGACAAGTCAACCAATGGGATCAAATGAAGACCCAGAAATAAACCCATACACCCACGGACACTTGATTTTTGACAAAGAAACCCAAACCATAAAATAGAAAAGAAAGAAAGCATCCTTAATAATTGGTGCTTGTCTAACTGGATGTCAGCCTGCAGAAGAATGCAAATAAATCCATATCTATCCACCTGCACAAAACTCAAGTTCAAATGGGTCAAAGACCTCAAAATAAAACCAGATACACTAAAACTGATAGAAGAGAAAGTGAGGAATAGCTTTTCATGCCTTAGTAAAGGAGACAACTTGCTGAACAGAACACCAACAGCTAAGGCACTAAGATCAACAATTAATAAGTGGGACCTCATGAAACTGAAAATCTTTTGCAAGGCAAAGGACATTGTAAATAGAACAAAGCAGCAGCCCACAAATTGGTCTTCACCAACCCTACATCTGGCTGAGGGCTGATGTTCAAAATATATAAATAACGCAAGAAATTAAACATCAACAAGCCAAACAATCCAATTAAAAGTGGGATACAGAGCTAAACCGAGAATTCTCATGAGAGGAATTGCTAATGGTCAAGAAGCACTTAAAGAAATGTTCACCATCCTTAGCCATCAGGGAAATGCAAATCAAAATATCTCTGAGATTCTACCTTATACCTGTCAGAATGGCTAAGATAAAAAAAAAAAAAACTTAGGTGATAGCACATGCTGGCAAGGATATGGAGCACAGGAAACATTCCTCCATTGCTGGTATTAGTGCAAACTTACACAACCACTTTGGAAACAAGTCTGGTATTTTCTCAGATAATTGGGAATTGTTCTACCTCAATACCCAGGTATATCACTCCTGGGCATATACCTAAATGATGCTCTGCCATATTGCAATGACACTTGCTCTATTTTGTTCTTAGCAGCTTCATTCATAATCGCCTTAAATTGGAAACAACCTATATGTCCCTCAACCAAAGAACAGATTAAGAAAATGTGGCACATTTACAGAATGGAATATGACTCATGTACAAAAAATGATGTCATAAAATTTGCAGGCAAGTGGATGGAACAAGAAAAGATCATCCCGAGCAAGGAAATCCAGACCCAGAAATATAAAAATGGTATGTATCGCCTTTAAATGGCTATTATCCGTAAAGTCCAGGATAACCATGCTTAAATCCACAGACCCAAAGAAGATAAGTAACAAGGAGGGTTGAAGGGGGAAACACTTGACTCTTACTGAGAATGGGATATAGAATAAGGTAGAGGGAGGGAAAACTGCCTGGAGGGTGGGGTAAAGAGTAGAGAAGGAAATATCAAGTGGGGGGGGGATGGAGGGAGAGAGTACTGACACAGAGAACTTGAATTGGTGGTGGAGGCAGTATCTCTTGGATGAGCTAAAATCCTAAGACAATGGAAACTCTGGGATCTTTGAGGGTGATCCTAGCTAAAACTCCTACCAGTAGGGGATATGGAACCAGAAATGGCCATCTGTTGTAACCAGAAAATACTTACAAACAAGAGACTGGGACTTCAACTCAGCCACAAAACCTTATACCCACAATTTCTTCTGCCAACAAGACATACAGGGGTAAAGATGGAGCAGAAATTGAGGGAAGGGTCAACTAATGACTGACTCGGCTTGAGACCTACCTATGGGAGAGAACCCATCCCTGACACTATTAATGACATTCTGTTATACTTCCAGACTGGTGCCTAGCATAACTGTCCTCTGAGAGCCTTCACCCAGAAACTGATGGAAACAGATGCAGAGACTCACAGACACACATTAGTCAGAGCTTGGAAAAATCCATTGAAGAGGGGGACAAAGATCGAAGAAACTCAAGAAGTCAAGGACACCACAAGAAAAGATACAGAACCAACAAATCTGGGCCCATAGTCTCCCCCAGAGCCTGAACCACCAAACAGAGAGTATACTTGGGATGAACCTAGGCCCTCTGCATATATATGTAACAGTGGTACAGCTTAATCTTCATTTTGGACTCCTAACAACAGGAGCAGGAGCAGGAGCTGTCTCTGACTCTGTTGCTTGCCTCAGGATCCCTTTCCCCTAACTGGACTGCTTTGCCTAGCCGCAATAGATGTGCTTAGTTCTACTACAACTTGATATGTCAAGGCAGGTTGATATTCATTAGAATATTCCCTTCTTTTGAGGGGAAAGAAAAGACAGGAAGGATAGTGGGGATGTGAAGGTGAGAGGGAGGAGAGTAGGGAAGTGAAACTGATAATTTTTTTAAAAGTAGAGAAAAACATACAACTAGATTCCACATGTAAGAGCAAAAATGTGACATGTCAGCAAAGTGGGAGCATGTGCTGTAGGAAGAATAGAGAAGATACAATCCATGATAAAGTAAATCTATCTGGGCAAAGTAAATAATCTGAGACTTTGTAGTACTCACAAGGGGTAAGAAAAGGTAGGAGATAGACTTGGCAAGCAGAGAATGTAGTTTAGTGGTCAAAGAAAGTTGGGAAAGTCCTCGGGGTAAAAATAAGTGTGTCAATTAGCTACTGGAAGCTGTCATGGAACAAGACTATATACTCCTAAGAGGTATTAAACAACATTTCTTTCCGTGTTCCACCACTTACAAAGTTTATATTCTGCTTCAGCTCTCTCAGCAAAAGCCATGCCTCTCAATGCTTCTCTCAGTGGACTACCATGATTGGTTTAAAAAACTGTAAGAAGTTAAGCCATCTTGATGAGAAGAAAGGAAAGGTTTAGGAGGAATTAATTACTACCCACACTCACCATACCATGGCCCTTAACATAATTGTAAAAGTTTCCAGGCATTACCCCCTCCTGCCTTTCGGTATCTTATTCCTTTGTAGAAGGTTGGTAGGAGAAGGGAGTAATACAATGAAGAAATTACCTATATGTATGTATGTATATATATATATATATCAGATTGTACTAAGTATCTCAGATCACAGAACAACTCTAGATGTATACTGGGCAAGCCTACATCCTTTTTTTTTTAATTTTATTTTTTTCTTATCAGTTACATTTTATTAACTCTGTATTCCAGCCGTTTCCGGATCCCTCATTCCCTCCCAGTCCCTCCCTCCCTCCCTCATCTCCACCGTGCCCCTTGCCAAGTCCACTAATGGGGGGACCTCCTCTTTATACTCCAATATGCCTTTATAATGCAAAGACCTAATATGGTTTCTTCACTTTGGAAGTTCTTATTCTTTATCAAAGTTTTCCATTCAGAGGCCTCCTTTGGTTCTTTGATAGCTACACTATTGCCATGGAAACCTGCCCTTCATTTGTCTCTAAATCACAAGTTCTGGAAGGATAAAGCTTCAGTTCCCATTTCTATTACATGAGATTACATCAATCAGTTATGCTAATATTCTATAGTGTTTCTAAGAAATCCAGCTAGAAATAGCTTCAGAGTTTTGTCAAAAGAAGTCAGTTCTAGGTCTATGGATTGTATACCACAACCACACCTGACTGCCCCCATAAAATCTGTTTCTATACACTTGAGGCCAATCAGATAGTGGTTATAAAATTTTAGCACTCTCAAGTGAATATGATCCTTTAGATGTCAAAGCTGAAGCTTCTGTGTTGTTGTCAAACTACCAGTGGCTTTTTGAAAAACAGAGACTAGAAAATCAAATATCCTCAATTAATAGGATAGGTGAAACATTAGCAAAAAGTTGATAAAGTCCTAGCCATGTACAACTAGGCTAGGGACCCTTTGTGTCACATCATATGATAATAGATACAAGAGAAAGTGCATGTTCTTGGTGTCTTGGATTCTGTCTGAAAAGATGGGAAATCCAGTCTTTTTTATTTTTTTTCTGCATCTTTCTCTCATTACTGATAGCTTCAGTCACTATGAAAGTAGAGTTGTTGAATGCAGAGATGTGGGATGAGTTGCAGATCACACCTGTGATGTCTCCCTGCATTCCAGTCCAGCTTACCTGGGAGCCATGATGGAATGAATATGCACATATTTCTCACTGGTCTGTTCCCATCTGCCCTACAGTTTTTTCTCATGCCAAACACACGCCTGCATAGTGCAAATCACTCTTACTGCTGACTCCAGATTATTGACTCCAAGACCATTATGTTCCCCTACCCCCACTTGCCTGGGCTTCCCCATACAGGGTATTGTGCCCTGGCAAAAACCTCTTAAAAACACTTAATACAAACAATAAAGCAGCACATTTGCATTTTCAATTCAGAGGGAAATTGGGTTAAGGGAACTTCAATGCCTGAATCATGGCCAAAGAATAGGAACAGAGTGAAGGACAAGGTCTTCAGAGGGCTGCCAGAAGCAGTGGCTGGAGGAGGCTGGACTTAGGAGACAAGAAGAGCCAAATAGACAAGAGGTTATAAGAGAAGATTGTAAAGAAGTGGCCTTGCTTGTTCCCTCTTTTCTTCTTCTTCTGATGTCCAGCCTCTTTGCCTTTCTGGATAGGAATTGAGCATTTTAGCAAGAGTCCTCCCTCTTGATTAGTTTCTTTAGGTGTACAAATTTTAGTAGGTTTATCCTGTATTATATGTCTATATGAGTGAGTATATACCATGTGCATCTTTCTGCTTCTGGGATAGCTAACTCAGGATGATCTTTTCCAGCTTCCACCATTTACCTGCAAATTTCATGATTTCATTGTTTTTTATTGCTGAGTAATATTCCATTGTGTAGATATACCACAATTTGTGCTTGTGCATTCATTCCTCACTGAGGGGCATCTGGGCTGTTTCCAGCTTCTGGCTATTACAAAAAGGTTGCTACAAACATGGTTGAGCAAATGTCCTTATTGTGTACTTGAGAATCTTTTGGATATATGCCTAGGAGTGGTATAGTTGGATCCTGAGGAAGCGCTATTCCTAGTTGTCTGAGAAAGCACCAGATTGCTTTCGAGAGTGGTTGTACAAGTTTACATTCCCACCACAGTGGAGGAGGGCTCCCCTGACACAGAGGACCTCTGAAAATCTCTGCCTTGCAGACTATCAATATAGATACTGAGACTTAAGGTCAACCTTTGGGCAGAGTGCAGGGAATCTTAGGAAAGAAGTGGGAAATAGTAAGATCTGGAGAGGACAGGAACTCCATAAGAAGAGCAACAGAACAAAAAAAAATCTGAGCACAGGGGTCTTTCATGAGACTGCTATTCCAACCAAGGACTATGCATGGAGATAACCTAAGACCCCTGCACAAACGTAGCCCATGGCAGTTCAGTATCCAAGTGGGTTCCATTGTAATAGGAACAGGGACTGTCTCTGACATGAACTGATTGGCCTGCTCTTTGATCACTTCCCCCTGAGGGGAAAGCAGCATTACCAGGCCACAGAAGAAGACACTGCAGCCACTCCTGATGAGACCTAATTGACTAGCATCAGAAGGAAGGAAAAGAAGTCCTCCCCTATCAGTGGACTTGGGGAGGGGCATGCAGGCAGAGGGTAAAGGAAGGGAGGGATTGGGATGGGAGGAGGGAGGGAACCATGGGGGGGGGATACAAAGTGAGTAAAGTGTAATTAATAAAGAAAAAACTAAAAAAAAATAAATAAAGCTGCTGCAAACATGAAAAAGAAAAAAAAAAAAAAAAAGAAGTGGGCTTGCGTTACCCTGGCTCTAATTTGTGACATGTTTACAATTCAAAATTCCATTCCTCAACACTGAAAGAGCAGTGACACCCCCATGGGAAATCTCATAAAGAAAAAGAAAAATGAAGAGAGAGACAGACCCTTGAGAGTTACAGAGCAATTTGTAGCAAAGAAACTTAGAGCTACTACAGTGCAGTGAATTTTATTAGCGAACATTAGCTTTCAAATAGCCTTAACAGCTTAAGGCATTGTTACCAACAAAATATATACTGCAACTTCCTTATAACATTTTTCACTATAGAACAAAGAAAGGTAGGCCCATCATGGACTGCATTAAAGCAGCTTTAGTTACTGAAATATCAAAAACATCTTGCCATTAGGTGTTCCCAAGGTAAGAAAGCTGAGGAAAGTGTTATTGCTATGCAAAGGGTAATAAAAGCAACTAACAAAGTGTAGTATTTTCTTTCCTCTGCAGCAAAGATTCTATTGACTTTCAGCAGCGCATAACTGGTTGAGACCCCCCTCATGGCCAATAGCCACAGATGGGAAGGACAAAGTTGAGAATAGCTTGAGATAAGGTCAATTGCTGTTTCATATTAAATTTAAGGAAAGACACTTGAGTTATTTGATAAGCCTACAAAGAAAATATCCATGCATCTAAATGTTAATTTATGTTCTATTTTTAAAAAGATGAGGAGCTTTCCAATGGGTTAATCTTTGGTACAATTTAACTGAAATCTGTTTCGAAAGAATAAAAGCAGTGCAAAAGGAAGACGGAGGCAAATCAAATATATTGAACCCTCCCTTGCCCCATCATACTTCTATGACGCTAAAAGAATCAAGCCTACAAGTTTGAGTGGAGTCTCCTAGCAACCAAGGTGAAAATAAAAAGATGATGTTTACCTTTGTCCTATGATACTACCATTCATTCTGGTCTTCATACTGATTTCTGAAAAATACGACCCATTTACTTGATAAACAATTAACAATTGTTGTAAGAAGCCACAGTTGAACTGACCTAAGTGACTTAAAAGAATTTCTAAAGACAGATATATTTCTGGACCATGTTAACTGAAGGTTCAGTAAACATCTATGAAACCATCAGATCAGTAGTCTTTATGGACAGCTCATCACAATTACACCATTATTTTCTGCCTGAGGATCCCCAGGTCCCCAAACATCTTAATCTTCCAAGTCAGTCACTGTGCTGAGATTTGTTTTTTTATGTGTTCCTGGCTTTTCTTAACTCTGATAGCCTGGTGTAGTGCCAAAATTTCTGTTCTAAAACACCTCAATCCAAGTCAGCTTGTCATTTTTCAGCACCATCATCACTCTGTGGGGATTTCCCAGACTTCCATTCAGGTCTTGGTATGTTGATCAGTTGCTTGCCTTTTGGGAAGTGTAGCTTGCTCTGCTTCCTCAGTTTGGAGTAGGCTGAAAGTTACCTTGGCTTCCGCAGCATGCCATTATCCCACATTCTCTTTCAGTAAATTCAAACTCTTACAGTGTATATCAGGCTTGGATAGATGAGGAGGATACTTTTTCATTGTTATCATTGTTTGGCAGAAAAGAACAAACACATCCATGAAGAAAAAACAATTTTATTCCTGGTGTCAATCTTGGAGAAGCATTTGTCATGAGTTTTTATATATGGAGTAACACAGCAATAAAATACATGATGTCCCAAAACAGGAACAAAATATGGAGAGCCAGCTGCTAACTCTACAAAGAACATTAGTTCACAACTCTGCATCTGGTGCTCATAAATCAAACCCTTGCAGAGCTTATACTGCTGCTGCTGATACTCCAAAACCATGCAAATTTAATCTGAAACACATATCCTAAACTCACATTCAAATGGATCGTCATTCTACAGGTTTCAAAACCGTATGCCACAAACTCCCATTGTATACTCACCTCAACAGGCTTTTAGCCCACCCTTCCCAACTGAAATTAAAGATGTCTCTCAAGGTAAGCATCACTGTGCAAGTGTGCAAAGCCATTTGTAAATTTCCACAGCAGTATTAAGGACCAATGAACATAAGGGTGCAGTAATCAAGGGATGGCCCTGTAATTCATGGTTTCTCTGTGTTTAACACCTACCATAAATGCTCTATATCACTAAAACTGTTCCATGGGAAAAGTTTTCCTCTGTCCTGGCATGGGGTAATGTTAAGCTCTCTTAGAGACCCCTTCTGCTTTTCTGCATTCTCTATTCATTACAATATGTAGCCACACTTCCAAAGCAGCAAAAAGACCCTGACTGGCAGCAAGTTATTGGAGAAGAAATATTGGATATGAGATAAAGTAGAGGAGAAGTTTAGCTACCTTTCTTTGTTTCTGGAGCCAAAATCATCCTTGCCTCAACTTCCTTCTGCCAGAAAAAAAAGAAACTTCTAATTAAGAGAGAAAAAAAACAAAACAAAACAAAAAGCAAATAAGCTGAAAGCATGTTTTTCATTCCCACTATGTCTTAATTTTTCTTTCCACTTCTCTTTGCATGCAAGTAAAGAGACTTCACTCATAGACCTGCTCCACACTTGGCTACATTTCTCTAAAATTCAAGTTTATAGAACTCTTTTGACTCCAGTCCATGCTTATGACATCTTTTCATTCTCTTTCTCCTAAGGTCATAATTTATCTACTCCAGGAGCAGCAGACAATGAGTTCTAGCTCTAAGACTATAATTACATTCTTGGATGTTGTGATAAGTTGTATAATGACCCCAAAGATGCACCGAGGTTTCTAAGTGCTGCCTTGTATGACAATAGAGACTTAGAAGATTTGATTATGTTGATTTTGAGGGGGAGTTTACTTTGCATTATTTGAGTGGAACATCAACATAATCATAGAGGTCTTGTATGAGGGGAACAGAAGAAGATACTGTTACAAAGAAATCCTACAGACAAAAACTTGAACTTGAAATTACTATCCTTGACAATTCAAGAAGTTGTCTTTCATAAAGGAATATGCAGGAAAAAAGCTCTAGACAAGGGAGCTCTGACCTCTATAGGGAGGATGGCCCTCTTGATGCTTGCACTTGAGTCTACAGAGTCCTTTTAGACCCCTGGTCTCTAGAAATACAAAAGAAAGAAGTTGTAATTGTTCTGAACCACAAATGTGATGGCAATTTGCTATTGCTGTGACAGTTAGCAAATACGAGAGTCTCTATTCTGCTTCTGCTAGGAAAGTGACCCGTCACACTCTGTGTCCCAGGACTAATGATTCCCCTGAAGAAAAATGAGGTAAGGGGTTGCCTCATATGTGAGAGATAGGGAAAGCAAGTAGTAGGGCAGAAGGAAACTGTTGATGCCTTAGGAGGATAAAAAGAGCTTGATGAATGGGGAAGGAAGATATGTCTAAAAGGAAGAAAATGTCTGAGGAGGGCTTCATTTGAATAAGATGGCTTGGTCCTAAGGAAAAAATGTTTGAGGGACTGACCAGCATATGAACAAAGGGAATATTTCTCTATAGCTCTTAATTACATTAAAACGAACAAACAAAACCCATACACTAATGAAATTCAAATGGGTAGATTTTGCACAACTTAGACACAGATTAAATTAAAACCACAGTTGTGCAGTGTTAGAAAAATCACTTTGCTTCTCTGTGTCTATTTCACTGTGCCACTATAGTTGGCATTATTATAGCTACTTCATAAGATTGCCTGGGAACATTAAATAATTGTGGATGTGCTGGTGTTATGGCTGGTGCAACTTTAACTGATAGCACTGGGTTCCTTATCCCTAGGTAGTTTCTCTTATGTACTCTTTCCTACTGTTCAGTTCCTCTTTCTTATTTCATTTGCCTAGGATGCAGGTGATGGTTCACTCATCTCTTACTCCTAGACACTGTACAATTTGGCATATGGTTCTGAGACTACTTTTAGGAACTTTAAAAGAGTAAACTGAGAACACAGGTGTAGAAACTAGAACTGGCCAAGAAAAGGCTACTAGGTACAGCTACAAATTACCATGGCAACTAATTCTTATCTCCTATCCATATATACTAGATTTCAGTGAAGAACAAGGTGAGGGACAGAGAAAGGTAGAGTTTGTGCTATAATATTCTGCTTTTGGATTAAGGTAATTAGAGGTAAATGTCTCTACATCCAACTTGATATCCTCCAAGTGTGTCTTATTTTCTGGGGTTCTATCTTCATTAGGCTCTCTCTACCCAGAATTGCTTTTGTTAAACAATAGTAATTGAAATCCAGGAAAAAAGTTCTTTGGGGAGAAAATATAAGTACCTGCGTTTTAAGGTTGCTATGATGTTCTTGAATGAAGAAAAATTAATCTGATAGTTAGCACAAACTTTTGGATACCTCCTATACAAAGAGAAATACAAGAACTGATGAGATTGCTCAGCACTTAAAAGCATTGATTGCTCTTCTAGATGACCCAAGTTCAATACAACATGCCCACAAAAGGCAGCACACAACTACCTGTAACTCAAGTTTCTGTACGAACATGGTACATATAAATTCATGCACTCACATGCACATACACATTTATATTTAGGAACTTATATCTATATATGTATACATATTCACATTGATATCATATTCAATAACAATTAAAAAATAGAGGTCATGAAGGAGAGCAGAAAGAGTGTATGGGAGGTGTTGGAGAGAGGAAAAGGAAATGAGAAACGTTATAATTATAGTATAATCTTAAAATAAAATAAATTTAAAACTAGAAATACAATAGGAACTCAAGTGGATGTGATTAGCTCTTCTGTGGTCATATTTATTTATATGAGTACAAACCTGTTTTTTAGCCTTTAAAATTTTTATATTAATTACAGTTTATTCACTTTTTATCCCAGCTATAGCCCACTCCTTCATTTCCTCTCAATCCAGCCCTCCCTCCTTCATCTCCTCCTATGCCCCTCTCCAAGGCAACTGATAGGGGAGGTCCTCCTCCCCTTCCATCTGACCCTAGCTTATCAGGTCCCATCAGGACTGGCTGCATTGTCCTCCTCTGTGGCCTGACAAGGCTGAAATGAACTCAGTGACTGGCTGTTTGACCACCTCTCCCTGAGGAGGAAGCAGCCTTGCCAGTACAAATCTCTTAATAAGTAGTTGTTTACTAACTGACAGCAAACAATTGCTAGTACAAAAAAATTTACATAGCACAAAAATTACCAAGATAATAAGTTAAAAAAAAAAACTTCTAAAGAAGTGAACACACTTCTGCATTCTTAACTCAGAAGTTAACTTCAATTGATAGCCCCTTAAAACTGAAAAAAATTATTGTCTTCAAGGGAGTCACAATGGGAAACAATCAACCCTTAAGGTAGGCCCCATCTATGGCCAACAAAAAATTCACTCAATGAAATCTTTGGAGATTCTTGGTCTCATAATATCAAATAAGGGCATTTTTCTTGTTTCCCACCTATTTATTTATTTATTTATTTATTTATTTATTTATTTATTTATTTTCTTTACATCCTGATCAGGAATAGTTCTTGATCTATATCCCTGAATTAACATGTCCTGTGCTCCATGAACTCTACTTTTGCTAACAAAATATATTCCTGACATTCTCATTTGCTTTTCATTCTTCAGTGAATCTACTCTACCACAAAGATAAGCCTGTGCAAGGTACACAGGTCTTTTTAAAAACTCAGAATGTATCTATTTTAAAGCTACTTATTTCTCTGCAAGCATTTTTGTATCTTTGGTTGACTTCTCTCTTCACTTTCCAAGAAAGACAATGCCACTATATTTGTTAAAGAAGACCTTCCTTTTCATGTCTGTTATTGTTGATTTGGATAGTGTCTCTTTGCCTTTTAGTTGGTTTGGCTAAGGGTTTGTCTATCTTGTTGATTTTCTCAAAGAACCAGCTCTTGGTTTCATTGATTTTTTGAATTGTTTTATTTGTTCTAATTTATTGATTTCAGCCCTGAGTTTGTTTATTTCCAGCCATCTACTCCTCTTTGGTGTGTCTGCTTCTTCCCCCCGCCCCTAGGGCTTTTAGGTGAGCCATTAAATTGCTTGTATGAAATATTTCAAATTTCTTCTTGAAGGCACTTAGTGCTGTACTTATAGCCAAACTTTGGGCAAAGTGCAGGGAATGTTATGAAAGAAGGGAGAGATAGTAAGACCTGGAAAGGACAGGAGTTCTACAAGGAGAGAAACAGAACCAAAAATTCTGGGCACAGGGGACTTTTCTGAGATTGATACTCCAACCAAGGACCGTTCAGGGATATAACATGGAACCCTGCATAGTAGCCCATGGCATTTCACTGTCCAAGTGGTTTCCATAGTAATGGGGACAGGAACTGTCTCTGACATGAACTGATTGTCCTATTCTCTGATCATCACCTCCTGAGGAGGGAGCAGCCTTACCAGGTCACAGAGGAAGACAATGCAGCCACACTTGGTGAGACCTCATAGACTAGTATCAGAAGGAGGATAGAGGACCTCCCCTATCAATGGACTTGGGGAGGGGCATGGGTGGAGAAGGGGGAGAGAAGGTGATATCACAAGGGGTGGAGGGAGGGAGCTGCAGGGGGGATACAAAGTGAATAAACTCTAATTAATAAAAATTAAAAAATGAAAAAAAATTAAAACAAGAACACCTTCCACCAAAAGCTTTGCCCTATGCCTTCTCATCCTCATCAAGATCTTGTTGAAACAATGAGGATGCCAGACCATGTGCACATGTCTTTAATCTTTACACCAGGACTATTAAATGTTAAGCCGAGAATGTTTGTTTTTAGCTCACAACTTTACAAAGTTAATCCTTACTGCAAGAAGACATCTCACAGTCCCTGCAGCATACTTTGATTACCTATTTTTGGTCCTTTAAATTTATCACAAAAACTCTTCTAAGCATGCTCTTTGCTCACTTTCTTCAATATGACAACCTTACTCTCATTTTTACCTACTTACATTTGATTCTATCTTGAAAGTAATGTCCACCACCAAAACGTCTCATCACCAAAATTATTTTCTCATTGTTTTTTACTTCTGACTTTTCTTCTTTGTTTACAATGATCATTATTCAACCTGATACAAATCCTTTTTCCATAATTTTCTACTTCTACCCTCCCTCCATGATATCTCTCACCTGTCCCTTTTGCTAACTATGCCCCCTTATCATAGTAATTCAATACATACTGTCTCAAGCTTATGTTCCAGATCATTTTCTTTTCCAAAGTTGATCTCATGTTTCTATAGTTGTAAGGTTAACTCTTTAGAGATTTTTTTCTAGCTTTAATCATCTGAAGTCCAAATTTCTCTCCATGTTAGCAATCCCCCAATACTGTGACTGTCATCACTATTCTTCTAGTGACAAAAGACCCACACTTAGTGTTCATTATATAACTCCTATCTTACTGAAACAATTGCTTTTTCCATTTCCACATCCAGGTAGTCAAGTTTTCTTTTCACTCACATTATCTACTTGTCCATGATCTTCCCTGCATTTCCTAACTTGAATTCTTGTTACAGTATCCCACATCCAGACTAGTGTATTGCAATAGTCTCTTAACTGTGTCTACTGAGTCCTCTCTCCCATCCATCCTTTGCACTGCTGACAGATTAATCTTCCTAAAGCACCTCTTTGACTATCAGTCCATTGCTTTAAGACTCTATATGGTTTCCTGTTGCTTATTTGATGTAGCCTTTACTCTTTTGGAGTACACACTCACGTGTGTTCTTATTTTGCCTGTGTTGTCCATAGTGCCTTCCGTGGTATAAAAAAGGTACTTGGTAATATCAGTCACCTAAGTAGCTGGAGACTACATGCTCAAGTGGGACAAAGTAATAAGAAAGAGTGTTCTGAGTTTGGACAACCCCAACTGGGGAGGTAATAAACTTGCTAGTAGTGTCACTGGCACTGATTTCTTTTTCTTTTTTTCTCTTGTCTCATACTCCCACACACCTCCTTTTCCAGTTAGTACTCAGTTAATACTTTATCCTACACCAGGATCTTAAGTTTTGCACCATGACCATTATTTAATCCTGCTGATAGCCCTTGAGGGCGAAAAGGTTCCTATGACAACCTTAGATCTTGTTTCTTTGTCCTTTTCACTTAAGCTTTGGTGAAAACTACCTTCCTACCTACTACAAACTCCTGCAATAGGCGTTCATTATAATTATGATCAATTCACCATCTAGATTCTGTGGTGAAAACACAGAACAGGTAGTAATTAGACGCCTTTATGTAACGGCACTTAGTTGCCTGCCCAGATCCCAGTCACTACTCTATATCGATAGCATTCTTCAACAGTCAAAGTTTACCTAGTCCAAACTTTGCTTTTAGTCTACCAGTAAACTTTGAGAACAAATCATTCAATTTTCAAAATGTCTTTCCTTGGCAGCTCTTATGTAAGTCCTGTGAAGGACAAAGATATGTCCAAGTAAGATAGCCACTAAGGTTTATTTGTGTCCTCTGAATTTTCTACTGTTCAGCAAATCATGTGAGATATAGTCAGATGATTGCCCCCAGGAAATGTACTCCATGGTAAAATGAGTCTTCTGTGAACTTTGAATATTGCATGCCCCTTGACAAAAAAATCATATTTCTCCTGAACTCCCAACTCCTCATCTCTGCATCATTCTAGCATTCTACTTGCTTTTCTTTGTAGTGAATGAAGCCCATAATCTTTCTTCTAAGTTTTCATCAAAGAAACATAAGGCATGGAAAAAAGAACTAATTTTTATTGAATACATATTCAGTATTGACTTTGTGCAGTAGGTTCTTTCATTTAAACTGCACAACAACCTAATTGTCTAAATTTTGAGCATGAGGTAGATGTTATCTACTGAACTTAAACTGGTTGCATAAGGCCACCCATATAGTAAGAGGACAGATTGGGAATTGATGGGTCCTTTCTGATGTCACAGTGTAAGCCCTCTCTACCCCTCTTCCATTCCTGTGCTAATTAATAGTTGTTTTCCAGAAAAAAAAATACCTTCTCTGCACACTTGAATAATGGCTATAGGACATTATTAATTAATTTTGGTATAAAATGAATACTTACACTGCTACCTGTAATCTGAAATGCCCCCTCACCAACAGATGTCACAACACTTTGTTCAACTGTCCAATCTCCTCAGATTCAAGATCTATGTACAGCCAGCACTTTTGAGAACTCAAACCTGTTATCTAGATTTGTGTGTGTGTGTGTGTGTGTGTGTGTGTTATAGACACCAGATTGAAATATTTTTCTTTTTATTCTAAGAAATAAAGATACAAGGGAAATTCTAGGATGTACTGTTCCAGGAAATATTCTAGCAAGAATGAAAACATTTTTGGCTCCTAATACCTTCCTTAGAGAAAGATAACTGTACTGGGGGAAAAAAAAGTATGATTTTTGAAGGTGTCTTAGCATTAAGGACATAATAGCATCCTTGATTTTCTATGAAGCCCAGAGAAATCAAAGATCCATATTGAAAGACTATAATAAATGTGAATAATGGTAAATTTAAATGACAGATGACTCATTTTATACATATTTTGGCTGGGCATAGTGGTATACACCTTTAATCCTAGTACTAGGCTGGCAGATGTAGATGGTTCTCTGTGAGTTCAAGGCTAGCCTGGTCTACAAAGTTAGTTTCAAGATAGCCAGGTCTATACACTGGAAAACCCTGTCTTCAAGAAAACGAAAGAAAGAAAGAAAGAAAGAAAGAAAGAAAGAAAGAAAGAAAGAAAGAAAGAAAGAAAGAAAGAAAGAAAGAAAGAAAGGAAAGAAAGGAAAGAAGGAAGAAATAAAAAAGAGAGAGAAAGAAAGAAGGAGGGAAGGAAGGGAGGGAGGAAGGGAGGAAAGAAAGAGATGAAGAAGGAAGGAAGGGAGGAAGAAAAGAAGGAAGAAAGAAACTTTGGACATTTAAATTTATAAGATAGACTTAGGAACCAGAGTAGTAGTAATCTTATGCAGTATTCCTCATTTCTCCAAAATTTCCTACAAAATTATTTTTATATAAGAAAGCTTCCTGAATGCAGTTGACATTGAGAAAGTTTTACCAAAGTTTAAAATAATTGCTTTTAGTTAAAAACTCACTACCTATTTCAAATTGTACTTATGGTAAGATGTTGTACACGTAGCAAGCATTCAGTAAATATCTCTGTCTGAATAATGCAGTTGTTTTCTTCTTGAGTATATTCAATAACTTATATTGACGGCTTTGAAAAGGTTTTCAAAGAGGTAAAGTATTTTGACAAATAGTAACAACTCATTCAAAATCATCAACATTGATTTACATGAGGTGTGCTCAGTGTTCTTGAAGAAGTTAAGAATGACCCTTAAAATGTTGTTTCCAATTGGCTCCTCTCAAGTCATCAAGTTTAGAATTTAAGGTTTGGTGAGGCAAGATGATCTACCATTTCATTTAAATTTCCCAGTTAAGTGGGGAAATATTACCCCTGGGAAAGAGGCTTAAGGGAAATTGATTTTCATGAGTACAACATATTAAGCAAACAGACAGGACCTGAATCCCTAATTGGAGGAAGTTCCAGCAGGATATTAATTTGAGCAGTAAGACTAGCAACTAATCTGAGGATGCCCTTGAAGATGGAGCCTGTTTCTACATCAGGATGAATCATCCAGATGAGGAGGTCATGGTGGTCAGCCTTTTAGAGTGGAGAAAAAAGAAGACAGTGAAAGGTAAGAAAAAAAAATATGAAGGTTTTCTGATAACAGTGATGAAAATTAAAATTTCAGATTTGAACTAGGAAGTGTAAAAGTCACATCAGCAGTTATTAACTCAGTCCTTGTACTAGATATATGAAAGAAATCAGGAGAAAACAAAATAAAAATTATGACAGTGTTTCCTGTTGAGTGAGATAACATAAATAACATTGGAGAAATCAGCTACACACAGGCACACATTTGTCAAAATATAGTGACATTCGTTATAGCTCTTGTCAGCACTTTGTACAGATTATTTCATTAAGTTATAGAAAATGCATGTACACCTGTAAGGTCATTTAATTATCACTCTAATCCTTTATTTTATACATTAAAATTGAAATAGCAAGATATTAAGTTTCTTGCCCTGAGTTAAACTGATAACAAGCAATGTAGCCAGAATTCCAACTCAATTTTGCCTGACATGAATGAAAGCTTATGCACTTAGCCACTATGACATAACAAACCCTCTATCAGAGTGGTTGGTCCTCAACCAGTGAGTCGAGACCCCTTTGGGACTGAACAGTCCTTTCACAGGGGTTATCTAAGAACACTGGGAATCAGATATTTATATTACAATTCATAACAGTAGCAAAATTATATTTATTAAGTAGAAATGAAAAAAATTATAGTTGGGTGTCACCACAACATAAATAACTATATTAAAGGGTCTCATTAGGAAGATTGAGAACCATTGTTTTAGTTAAGAAAAAAAGACACCATGTTAATGTGAGTCGTAGCAGCTTCTTAACATTTGTCACAGAGGGTTAAGAATCTAGGAACAAGAACTCTCAAGGAATAACTTTAAGTAGTGATGGCTAAAATCCTCAAATGTCAAAGGGTAGAAAAAGTAAATGAAAGAGAACTAAGTTTGTCTCCATCACCCAAGCCAAATATCAGAATGAAAGCTAAAAGGTGTAAAAAGGAAATCTCTCTACTATTCAGATACCTACTATACCTAAATCTCCCTACTATTCAGAATAATGAGCATATGAGCAGATTAAATATTAGAGTGATGAATTGAGACATTTCAGTTCCTTGCCATGTAAGTCAGTAGAATAAGCTTAGGCAGTCTATCAGATGCTATTTCTGTCCCCTAAAGGCAAGAGAAATAGAAGAAACCAATTCAAAGAAAATAGAACTGGTTAAAAAGCGAACTCATTCAAGCCTCATTTTGACATTTTTTTCCTTAGGCTTACTACTGAATGGTTTCTGGACTTCATCATTTTCAGATGTTTTGCTACAAACTTATAAACATGTTGCATATCAATATTTGATGACATTTAGGCAATTAATTCAGGTATATATTCAGTTCAGCTTTTACCAAATTATATAGACTCCCTGCATTTTATATGCAACCAAAAGTATGATCATGCTTTTAATAATGTTTTTAGTTTTTTAATTGAAAAGAAAAATTTAAAACAATATATTCTGATTACACTTTCCCCTCCTCTTACTCCTGTTTTTCTTTTTTTAAAAAATCAACTTTACTCACGTAATTGTTGCCATTTTCACATTTAGGCTAAAGGTCTGTCACATAATGAGACACCACGTGTCATTGGTCAAAGACATTTCCTAGCCTGTTTCATTGTGTGTCTTCTTGACAAATGGAATAGAACAAGAAAAACATTTGGTACCAAAGAATATAGTTGAATTAGAAATATCTGTCACTAGGTAGGTCTTAATAATGCCAGTCGATTTCTGGGTCTCAATAATTTTAGTCTAAAGCATCTCAGCAACATCTGGCTCAAGGTCTCAAGGTGCAAAAAATACAAATAAAAGAATCATTCCCGTAGACACCAAGGCTTTTCTAGCATCAATGTGTAATTCCTTTAAAATTGAGCTGTCTATAATATTCTACAAGTTGTTTTCAAAAGAAACAAAATAAAGCTTTCTCCAAAATGTTCTGCTGTGTGGCATAAACTTGAGTTATTCAAGAAAAATAATCATTTTTTGAAAGTTGACCGAAGTAATCAACTTCCCTCTCTACTAGGGGAGTTAGTAGGGGACCCGTCAAAGATATTTTCTCTGAGCTTGTGCAGATTCTGTCTGTGGACAATTTTCCTGCTCTTGTCTCTGTCTCTCAGATGTCATCTTAGGGAGGAGGTTAATATGTATTTGGAACAAAGGTTGACCTAAATTGTGAGGATTAAGCTGAAAACTTCTTTACTTGACTGTGTTACCCTGATCTAGCATTAAACAATTGCCCCTGACATAGTAATTGACAAGCATAATATAGATTGAACAGGGCTTCAAACCTACGTTCTGTCTTAATATTTAGATGGGGGATTTGGGGGAAGGAAGAATACAGAATACCAGACTGGTTCAAACAAAAGCAACTGTACACTTCCTCCTATCAACAAACTTCAGTTGTTCTTCAAGTTCTACCTCACTTCCCTCTTACGTCTCCACACTTTAGTTCCATTATTGTACTTATACAACCATTAATATCTTATGTGGTCATAGGTGTGAATTTGGGCATTTTGTATTGTCTTGTAAACAGTTTTATCTTTTGATGATTATAATTGTATAGGAATATTAATACAAAGATAAATTTTTATTAAAAAATACCAAAGGAATGGGTTCAGAGGACATGGTTAATTAGCTTTTTTATGTAACTAGAAGTTAAGAACAAAGCTGTTTTCCATTATATTCACTTAACAGTTCCATAAAGAAAACTAAACCTACAGTCCCTACTTAGTAAATCAAAGAAAATAATACACTTCAATCATTCTACAAATTGTACATGTTTCAGAATCTCTGACCATGATTTTTTCATTAACTCTTAACGGTTATAACTATAAGCGAACATGAAGAAGATAGAAGAAAGTATTCTGACTTCAAATGAAACCTGAAAATTGTTTTCTTGGCTAAACTCATTCCATTGTCATCTACCTCTCTCATGCAAGGGAAAAATGAAATAGAACTTTTTTGGGGAAAAACTGAAAACTGAAAGCTCTGAGTAATTTGGTCATCCTCAGTGATGGGGAGGTTCACACTGAAGAGATTTCAACAATCCCTACCAAATTGATCTCTCTTGTACATCATGTGCAAGATTGCTCCTGATACTCTGTTGTTAAACCCTGGCTTTGAACAATTTTTGCAGGGTGAGTAAAGGTTACACTGACCTATTCGGTCTCTTCACTGGTTGTTTTTGGAAACAAGGCCAATTATTTGTGATGCATTTGCTTAAGAGCTTGTTTTTTAGTCACATTGAGAGCCCTGCCTCTCAGAGCTAGAGCTCTGTCTGTCACTAAATAACTGACCTTAAGAGCCATTTTCTGGAAAGAGAGAGAATAAGAGATACTAAGAAAGAGTGAAGAAAAATTTTTTACTCAGTCCATCTTTCTATCTCCAAGAAAGACAGTTTCTGAAGCTAAAATCTTGAGATTCATCCTCATTTTCTTCTTTTACTTCATGCCTACTTCTAATTGTTTGCAGTGCAGTTTATTTCTTAAACTGTTTATTGATGTACAATGCAGAGAAATTCAAGGACGTCTTGATCGTACTGCATAAAAAGCCCTAAGGTTAGCTAGCTCATTTTAACTCATTTGAGCTTATGCTTAGCTACCATATCTAGCTTGGACTACCACATCAGCTTTCTGTCCAGTTTCCTGACTTTCATTCTGATTCTTTCATATCCTCCTATACCTTATACTTCCACCTCAGCTGTATCTTGTTTAATCATGTTACAAAAACTATGTCACCTATTCTTGAACATTATTCTTTGAATCGTGGTCCTATATGTCTCCTTCAAAGCACTTATCATAGTGATGGTTTTATACTTGTCAGAATTTGACCGATTTAATGCAGTGGTTCTCAACCTGTGGGTTGTAACCATTTTTGCAAGCTCTGTCTCCAAAAATATTTACATTATAATTCATAGCACTGGCAAAATTACAGTTATAAAGTAGCAACAAAATAATTTTATGGTTGGGGTCAGTACCAACACAAGAAACTGAATTAAAGGGTCACAATAGGAAGGTTGAGAATCATTGGTTCAATGCCTACTTTAAAATATATATATATATATATATATATATATATATATATATATATATATATTCATTTTTATTCACTTTGCATCGTGGTTGTAGTCCCATTTCTCTTCCCTTTCCAGTCTCACCCTCTCTCCCTCTGCCTCCCCCCTCCTTGACCATTCCTCAGAAAAGGGGAGCTCCCTTTCCAACCCACCCCAGCTCATCAAGTTGCATCAGGACTGAGTATGTCCTCTTCCCCTGTGGCCTGCTAAGGCAGTCCCAGCAGTGGCAAATGATCAAAAAGCTAGCAAGTGAGTCCTTGTCAAAGGCAGTCCCCATTTCTCTTACTGAGGGACCCACAAGAAGCCTAAGCTGCCCATCTGCTACATCTGTGTAGGGGGCCTGGGTCTAGTCCACACATGGTCCTTGGTTGGTGCTTCAGTCTCCACAAGGCCTCATTGGGTCCTGGTGAGTTGGCTCGGTTGGTCTTCCTATGGAGCTCCTGTCATCTCAGGTCCTTTTCTTTTTCCTCCCACTTTTCCACTAGACTCCCTAGGCATCACCCAATGTGTGGCTGTGAGTGTTAGCATCTATTTTGAGGTACTGCTGGGTAGTGTATCTCAGAGAACAATGATGTCAGGCTCCTATCTGCAAGCTTAGCAGAGTATTGTTCATAGTGTCAGAGGTTGGCACTCTCCCATAAGGTAGGTCTTTGTTTGGATCAGGCATTGGTTAGGCATTCCCTCAGTATCTGCTCCATCTACTCTATCTTTATCCATCTACATCTTGCAGGTAAATTCAGAAGGTTCTGTGGGTGGGTTAGAATTCCCTCCCTCTACTAGGAGGATAGTCTAGTTAGAAGGTGTCCTCTTCAGTCTCTATGGCCTCTGCTACTAGGAGTGCTTGAGTGCCCCTCATATTCTCCCAGGAGCCTACCCTGACTTAGCTTTTCACAGAGATATCCCCACCCTTCAATCTCTTCTTGCCCTCACTCTCTCCAGGTCTGATCACCCTCTTAACTCTTTGTGCTCCATTTCTACCTTGTTCCCTCTCTTCGGCCACTACCTCTGTCTAGTCTATCTTTCCTTCCAAGTAAGATTTATGTATCCTCCCTTGGATCCTCCTTGTTATTTATCTTTTTTGGTTTGTGCCTCATAGTATGCTTATCCTGTATTATATGGCTAAAATCCACTTATAAGTGAGTACGTGGAAATCAATCTGATGATTTTCCAGAAAATTGGGAATAGCATTGCCTCAAGACCCACCTATATCACTCCTGGGTATATACCCCAAAGACACTCCACCAAACAACAAGGACATTTGCTCAACTATGTTAATTGCAACTTTATTTGTAATAGCCAGATGTCCCTCAAGCAAAGAATGGAAAAAGAAACTGTGGCACATTTACACAATGGAATACTACTCAGCTATTAAAAATAAAGAAATCATGAAATTTGCAGGCAAGTGTATGGAACTGAAAAGATCATCCTGAGTAAGGTAACCCAGACCCAGAAAGTCACTGCCTACTTTTATTATTAAACTATACCCTTAACGAACATTGTTACCATGTCTTCTTTGCTTATGGTTTCACCCCTTAGCGTCTATCAGCTCAATAATATGATACATAGCATGTGTCCAGAGAGAATGAAACAATGAATTCTTCTGAACTATTTTTCTCATTTATGGGTTTACTACAATGAAAGAGTGGACTTGAGGAGGCTATGAATTTGAACACACCAAAAACATGCTTATAAGCCAAAGGAAAAAAATTCATTACTAATTAATAAGACTTGGGATTGAATGATAAACATCTAATGATGTTAATGCTGGTTCTGAATGCCGAGTGGCAGTCTCTGAAGACAAACTAAAATTATAAGAGGACAGTGCAGTTTAATTCCCCAATTAGGAAGCATCTGTCAACTCCAGGGACAATATTAGCTGTTGATTGATTTTTTTTTATACACTATAGTCATGGTCAGTGCTACTTCATGCAGTTCAAATATACTATATTCCTCTAGTATATGTGGATCATTCTTAACACAACCATAATATACTAAAATCTAGAATGATACAAAGGGTAAATTATGAAAAATTCCTTCATATTTCAGAAGTGTTCTAAATAAGGTTCCTTTGAATAACCAGCTTGCTGAGTACAGTTAAACAATGATTTCACAGTCAAAAAATATGATTTTTCTGTAACCTTTTAAGGAAACATCGTCATTACCCCAAACAAAGCAGAAAAGGTGGCTGCTCCTTATTTTCTAGTCACAGACTGAAACTTCAGCTTGCATCATTGATATCATCAAGCCCCTACCTCTGGCTTTACATAGTCTCCTCATTTAGGCCACAGTAAATACTAATTTCTGATCCTATCATAGCCCAGGCACTATGACCAGACAGGTACTTCACAAATATGGGTCTTTGGGTACCACAGTGGGGCAAGTGGGGAAGGAGAAGTTCTATCCATGACTCACTGCTAATCTACCCTGGATGCTGGGAAATTAAAAAAAAAAAAAACAAACTTTTAAACTCACATCCTACGGCTTGTGAGTCAGGAATGTCTTTTTCATTTATGAATGATGAAACATTATTTTTCTCTAACATTTCCAGTGAATAACTTTACATACATTTTCCCCCCGATTTCCATAGGAATTTGATGCCATGGAAGCAATCAGCTACATATCTACAGAGCCCAGCAGAAACTCTTATTTTTCTTATAGGTAATTTAAGATCAATAATTCTGAATTCACCTTCTCCTTTTGCTGATGTTAGTAAAATTCACGCTGATTTGGGGATCATGGTAGAGGAGTTCCAAAGGAAAGAGTTGTATGATTTACTCCTATTTTAAGATTTGGTATTCACATTGCCAGTGAGCCTTAAATACTGTTTCAGAAGTTCAGGTAGTATTGTTAAAAGAAGCTTGTGCTCAATGTCACCATTATATTGTGTTTGCTTTCTATTGTGAGACACTCAAAGGTAGATTCATCACCAGTAATATCAAAGAAAAAAGTGGTTAAAAAATGGAATCACTCTTTCTTAAGGGATCCTTAACTTTGGATCCATTCATAGCCATCATGATTTGAATGAGAAATGTCCCCCATAAACTTATGTCATCAACACTTAATGCCTAGCTTGTGGCAGGCACTCTGTGGAGAGCTTGTTGAACCTTTAGGAAGTGGAATCTCATTGGAGAAAGTGTTCAACTTGAAGCAGACCTTATATTGTGAGTATAGCCCTCACTTCCTATCTCATTTATGCTTCCTAGTTCACTGAAATGTAGGGAGGTAAAGCATGCATCAGCCACACGTTCATGCCACCTTAGAGTATCCTGCTTCCATGCTTTCTCCATCACAAAGAACTACATCTCTCATGCCATGAGCCAAAATAAGCCTCTCTTCCTTTTGGTCACTTCTTGTCAATTACTTCATCATAACAAGGAGAAACAGAAGAAATACAGAAGCTTCTAGGTAAGTACACCTAGTAAAATACATACAAAATGTCTTTTAGGGAAGAAGGGACAAGGCTTTTAGCTGATGTACTGGGCAGTACTTCTGGTGCTCTTGCTCCTTCCAGCCATGTTTGTTCTTTTTTCCAGTTGTTTTTATTTCTTTTCCTCAGATTTTGAGCCTGAATATCATAGGTATGGGTAATCTCACCCTGATCAAAGAATTTCTCCTTCTGGGATTCGGAAGTCTCCATGGATTACAGTTTTTTCTTTTTGGAACATTTCTTGGAATCTATGTAATGACCTTACTGGGGAATATTCTCATTCTTACAGTTACTTCCTGTGACCGCAGCCTCCAAACTCCCATGTACTTCTTTTTGTCCAATTTCTCCTTCCTTGAGATCTGGTATACAACTTCCATTACTCCTAAAATGTTGAAGACCCTTCTTTCTGGTCCAGAGGCAATTTCTTTTGCAGGATGTGTGGCTCAGTTTTATTTCTTTGGCTCCATGGCAGTAGTTGAGTGTTTTCTCCTGGCAGCCATGTCTTATGACCGATACCTTGCTATCTGCAGCCCACTTCGGTATCCATCTCTCATGAACTTCCACACATGTCTCTGGCTTGCAGGTGGATTTTGGCTGAGTGGGTTTCTAACTCCTGTTGTCACTGTCACTATGACTTTCCAGCTGCAGTTCTGTGCATCCAATGAGATTGATCATTTCTTTTGTGACCTTGCTCCTGTGCTGAAGCTGGCTTGTTCTGATCCTAAGGAAGTAAAAAAAACTACTTTTCTCATGGCCTCCTTTGTCACCATGGTACCCTTTCTGCTTACTGTAGCTTCCTATATAAAAATTGTGGTTGCTGTCCTCAGGATACCATCTGCTTCAGGAAAGCAACGAGCCTTTTCCACATGCTCTTCCCACCTCATCGTGGTTACTCTGTACTATGGAACTCTGGGGACAGTGTATGCTATCCCCACAGCAACTCAGGCCACTGCCCTAAATAAGGTCTTCTCACTGCTCTACACTGTGATCACCCCCATGGTGAACCCCATTGTGTACAGCTTGAGAAACAAGGATGTCAAAAAGGCAGCACAGAGACTCCTGAGTGAGTGGATGCATGCTATGAAGATATAATGGCCTTCTCCATCCCCAGAAAGTCCTTTCTCCATCAGTTTGTGCTTCTCTAGAGGGAGCCAGATATTTGACTGACAAGTTGGGGTTACAAGCAACTGCTGCCCCATTCTTCCGGGGAAAGCAGTAGCAGAATTAGGGATTCTCATCTAATTTTTTACAGTCTAGTTTTTCAGTTGATTTCCTGAACAGAAAGAATAAATTTATGAAGATAAATGTACTCTACCAGGCTACTCTACCATATATTAGTTCCTTTAAAGAATAAATTTAGAACACCAAATTTGGTCATTCACAAGAAACAAGATACAAAATCAGCTTAAGTGTCTGTCAATTAATAAATAGATAAAGGTAATATAATATTCACTTATATAAATACACATATGTGTACATTCATACACATATTACACACAAACATACACACACAAGTATTTTTAGCCTAAAGAAAGCTGAGCTTATGTTATTCACAAGAAAATAGATGGACTTGGCTGCAGATCATCATGTAAGTAAAGTAAGCATGACTCAGAAAACTATCACACTTTCTTTCATATATGGAACCTAGATTTTAAAATGACATAAAAATAGAAGAGAGAGTGCTAGGGAGAAAGCAGAGCTCAAAGGGAGCAGAGGTGAGAGAGTGAAGAGTAAAGATTATCAAATTATATTAAATTTATGTATGTAGATGTCACAATGAAACCTGTTATTGTGTACAATGTTCATGTGTCAATCATCAATAAGACCCAGTTTGCAATAACAGCCTCATGCCGTAAAAGCTTCTTCCTTCCTCATTTTATTTTTCTGTGTTTATAAAAGAAGCTAATAGAATTATTTGTTGATATTTAGGTTTCTTGGTTAAATTACCTACCCTTGTATGTATCCACATGCAAATGCCTCCAAGAATCTCTCCCTACTTTACACATATACATGTTCATAATACTATACCCAATGTTCCTCACCCTCCAGGACTTCCTATTATCTTCCCTTAGCTTCTGCTTAGCAAGGCCATTCACTGTATCTTGCCTCAAATTCATATTCCAACTAGAGTAGCTTGTATTGTTTTGTTTCTTTAGATCATTTGCTTTTCTATTCATAAAATACTAGAGCAGCTATTGACTAGTTCACTTATTTGTACAGTTAATCAAATTCCTCAAAGACTGGAGCACCATTGTCCTTATTACTCCTTTTGTTGAAAAATATGTTTTTAATTGAAATAAAATTACATCATGTTATCACGGCCTACATCTGAGCAGAGGTTCTAGGTTATATCCATACCTGTTCCTTAGTGGAGTATCAGTCTCAGAAAAGACTCCTGTGGTCAGATATATTCGGTCCTTGTGGAGCTCCTATCCTTTCCCCATCATACTAACTCCCCTTCTTTCATATGATTCCCTGAACTCTGCTGAAGGTTTGGTTATGAGTCTTAGTATCTGCTTTGATACACTGCTAGGTAGAGTCTTTCAGAGGCCTTCTGCAGTAGACTCCTGTCCTGTTACTTGTTTTTCCTATGTCCAATGCCCATCCCATTTGTCTTTCTAAGTGAGGATTGATCATCTTACCCCAGGTCCTCTTTCTTGTTTATCTTCTTTAGGTGTATAGATTTCACTCTGTTTATCATATCTTATAGGTCTATATAAGTGAGTATATACCATTTGTGTCTTTCTCCTTCTGGGATACTTCACTCAAAACCAATTGGTTTCCCATAGTAAGGGGAACAGGGACTATTTCTGACAAGAACTCAAGGGCAGGCTCTTAGACCTCCTCACCTCGCCCCCCTAAGGAGGAGCAGTCCTGCTAAGCCACAGAGGAAGACTTTGCAGCCAGTCCTGAAGATACCTGATAAAACAAGGTCAGATAAAAGGGGAGGAAGTCCTTCCCAATCAGTGGTCTGGGAAAGGAGCAGAGAGAAGATGAGAGAGGGAGGGTGGGATTGGGAGGGAATGAAGGAGCGGGATACAGCTGGGAAACAGTTAATAAAATGTAACTAATAATAAAAATTAAAAAAATATTAAATAAAGTATGTTTTTGAAAAAAAAATTACATCATGTTTTTCTCTCCCTTTCTTTCCTTCAACCTTCCCTTGAAGTCCTGACATGTCCCACTCCCATTCTCAAGTTGACAACTTATTTTTCTTTATTATTGTTACACACACACATGTGTATGCATATGTATGTATATATGTGCAAGCACAAGTGCATTAGTACAACCTGTCAAGTCCATTCTTGATGGTAGCACATATGTTGTTTCAAGGCTGACCACATTACCTTCATTGGAAAACTCAAAATACTGCATCCATGGCTTGGGGATATGTCCTTAGTTTTAATTTCTCCTAATTAGCATTCACCACAGAATAGTTGCAAATAATAATTTGCTGATTAAAGCAATCAATGACTAGTCAATACAATGAATGTGTGGTATATAAAGTGAAATAAATCAAATTTTGGCATATATTGACTACACTTTTTTTTAACCTTTTTGCCCCAGTAAATTTCTTGGTGTCATGGCCACCCCTACTTTCTTTCTACAGACACCTCAAACTAAATAATCTTAATCTTTTCCCTTGCTATCCCTCTACCTATCCTTTCCAGAATATATAGGTGGATCATGTTAGAGTCCAAAGCTAAACCCTCCATGGTTCCTCAGAGTCCCAGAGATGGGGGCATAGCTTCTCAGCTGCATCTCTAGCCAACTCTCAAGTTCACGCTACCTTTTCCTTTTCCCCCATTTTCTGCTACAGCTACTGAAAACTTTTAAAGTAGACTCAAAGGCAAGAAGTATTAATGCTTGCCACATCTCCCCTCATGGTATCTAAAACCAGAGTGAGCCAAAAATGTAGTTATTCTGACCCTAGCCTATCAGGATCAGAACAGACTAGGGTCAGATAGTAGGGGAGGAGGACCTCTCTTATCAGTGTACCAGGGGAGAGGCATAGGGAGAGAAGAAGGAGTTAGGATGGGACCTGGAGGAGATGAGGGAGGTGGCTGTAGCCGGGAAACAAAGTGAATAAATTCTAATAAATAATAAAAAATAAATAAAATTGTGCTTGTTCTAATAGTGCCTCTTCAGTTCAATAGCAATGTATTTCATTACCTATAAATTGTTACCACTTGCTTCCAGTTTTGGTATCAGGCCTATGAAGACCTCTGGCTTGAAAAAAAAAAGGTAATCTTGATTGGCTATCAATGACGTGTGTATGTTTAAATCTAGTTTCCCATGTCACCTCTAGGGACACAAGAAGCCCAGATAGCCATCCCCAAACCTACACTTACAAATGAGTCTAAGAATACCAAGCAGCTTGGGAAACACTTTTCCAGCTGGTTCTTCCTACTCCCTTCCTGGCCACCCACAGAGCTCCCTGTTGTATAGTGCCTAATTGTCTCTAATCTAGTTTTAACTTCTTGTAATTACCCTCAATTATGAAATAGAGCCTGCAGAACACACTCTTTGTGGTTAAAACCTAGATCTACTGTAGAAGTGTAATTACTGCTTTGCCACTCAGGGGTTCTGCCTTCTGCTCTGATGCACAGTGGCAATGCCTCATCTGCTCCAGCCACACAGGAGTGTTTTTGAATCCAGTTGAAGGATTTGTCTAGTATGCTTGACACTAGGAAAGATTAAAAATATCTACCGCCTTCACGTCAACTAAACCTAGAAATGTTTAACAAATTATTTTAGCCCTTAAGATAAAACCTTACTGTTCCATGGGAGTGAGCAGCCAAGACACCTGTTACAAGATCCCCAAACATGTAGCCTATCTCCATCTCACCCCTGACTTAAGAATTTATAATTCTAGCCAAAAATCTCAGCTTTTGCCTCCTGTCTCCATTTTCCTCAAAGCCATTTGTCTCCTCAGAACTCTCACACATTACGTTCTTTGTCTCCTTCCTTCTCTCTTCTTCTTTCTTTGTTTTTGGTTCTTTCCTTTCTTTCTTTCTTTCTTTCTTTCTTTCTTTCTTTCTTTCTTTCTTTCTTTCCTTATAAAAATGAAATATAGCACCATGTAGTCAACATTGTTCTAAAACTTATAACAATACTCATCTTCCTACCTTTGAAATACTTGGATTTTAAGTATGCTCCATCACACTTAGATCCATGCCTCTTTTAATTTGAACAATCTATTGGGTGCCAGCAAGTCTTTGTATATTTGCTTTTGGAGCACTCAGAATTTTCACTACACATTTTCCCAACTACAATTAAATAAGTAGATGAATATAATTTGCATAATGTACATATGTATATATGCTTATTTTCTACCCCATAAAAATTTCGCCAAGGCATGATTCATGTCAGCTGTATCTGACTTCTATAATTCTATCCCCAAGCACAGCACTTACCACAGAATGATGTGCTCAAAAATATATCTGTTAATAAATGGAAAAAAAGAGCCATTTAAAGAAATTTCATTTGTTTAATAAAGCATTATATTGCTTTCACCAAAGATGCGATTGATTATTTAATCTCCTTGTGGGCTAATTCATTCCACTCTGTTTCCCAAACCATGGTATAATCTAGGATACACAGACAATCACTTTACAAATGTGTGTAGTTCTTTCCAGAACTGGAAAACTGAATATGGTGGAAAATAAATAGCTTATTACTAATACTAAGAAACATGTCATAGTGTATGTCCTGCTCCCAGTGGCAGTACAGCTTCTCTGCTGTACCCAAAATTCAGCACTTTTCTAATACTGAGTTCTGGTTGATGTATTTCCCTATGCAATGTGAATAATTTTTTTCTCTATTTAGTGAAACATTATGTTAATGATTGAACAGAGTAATTAATAGCAAATCAGATTAAATGTTCATGTCTCTGTACAAGCCAGAGAGAAATTATCCCCATTAACCTGATCAGTACAAAATGTCATGCTAGATTAAAAGTGCCACAGCTCCAATTTATAACTTAAACCACACTGTTCAGGTCAGTTGGTGTGTTGGTACTACATCACGTGCTCAGGAGAGACAGCAGATCTAGAATGGACAAACCTGGAAAAAGAAGAGGTAAAATTGGGCTTTAGGCCTGGTCTAATGGAAGAGTGCCAATAGTACCTGTATCGACAACACCTTAGTCATATCAGATCTCTGTACAATGCTGTCAATGGAGGGCATGCAGAAGCAGAATTGCTTTCAGGAGAGTGATGGCAATCATATTCAAGTAAAAGGTTATTACCGTGTTTCAGAACAGTGCAGATAGCACTCCAAAGAGATGGCCAAGAGGCAGTGTGGCCTCCAAAGAAGAGAAACATGCTTAGAGGTGTGATAGTATCATGAATTCTATCAAATGGATTGCAGAACAGAGGATAACTATATTGTAAAACCTAAATACAGGCAAATCATATACAGAACACCTCTGCGGGTTATTTAAAATTACAAAATAATAACCAATTCCCTATTTTTCCTCCAAAGGCTTTGTTTCCCACCTCTATCTTCACATATAAACACACACATGGAATATAAGCGTATAGTATCAGTTTTTAATACTCTTTTTGCTGGTCAAGATTTGCTTTAACATACTCCATGATCTTCACCTGTATTTGAATTCTGCACCTATTTTGAGCTCTCTGGTGTGCCAACATTTATCTCTTAAGTGTCTAACACATTCACTCCTTGATCATATTAGAAAGCTATTTATCACCCTGGCTACAATTCTTACCCAAACACCTTGTTTTGTTAAGCTTCCCCTGAAAATTCAAAACAAATGTCATATCTTCCCTGTTTTCACTCATCACTCAAAGTGCATTTACATCTTCACCAAATATTCACTTGTGTTTTGGCTTTCTTCCAAAACAAGTCATCTTCTTTAAGCAATCTGAGTTCATCAGCCGTCATTCTTACAGTTGCAAGACATAAAGATAATTAATGAAACAAATCTCTGACATTTTCAGTTTTTCCATCATTTGTGTGGAGGACTAGATGACCAAGTGATGCATTATCATGGACATTGTCATTAAAACTTTTGGAGCATCCTCATTTATTGTTCTCCATAGAGTTTAACCCCTAGTAAGACTCTCTTATCATGTGAAGTATCTCACTTGAAAGTTCATTTCATACATTTGATAGTGATCTTTTGTTGTAAGCAATAGTTGTCTTTGTCATCTTTTTTGTTTTTTCTGGCAATGACATGAAAGAACAATGTCAAACTGGTTAGTAAATTTTGAAGGTTTTTTTCCTGAGAGTTTAAAGCATGTTGCCAATTTTGGCCTTGGCCACAGTTTCAGACAGTGAGCAACAGCTTCCCTTTGGGCAGCATAAATGTAACCTCAAGGATGATTATTTTAGAAATTAGGACATTTATGTTATTTTACTTTCATATATTTTGTAAACATAGCTTAGACTAACTAAAAGTCACTGCCACACAGGAATGGAGTCAAGCAAGTTTACCCTAATTCTCATGTACCAGATAAAGCACCCTGTAATATTTTGTTTATCCTATGTTGTGAGTATGAAGCATTTGGTATCTGCTACTATGCTAGTCTCTCAAGTTGGTGCTGGATTTGAAACTTAATCTGAGCATTCACTCCTAACTTGGTCAAGTGTATTATTTACTGTCCTGAGCTGCTGCTATTGATATAATGAATAATATCTACCTCAAAGGAGTTGATGAAATGACACATAAAGTAATTATCAAGCTACATGGCACATTTAAGCAATACTATTAATTGACTGAACAACTAGTCAGAATTAATGAGGTCAAAATATCTTTCAAATCTGTAATAGAATACCACCATGAATATTGACTATTGTTATTCACATATTTTCCTCATAGATTTAACTTCAAAACTGAGATTTCATTTCAGCCATCATCCAAGAAGAGGGTGGGTTTTTCCTAGACTCATGGGCTATATACCTGTTTCCTTGGGACATTAGCACAAACCTATCAGCCTTGAGTTGATAGTAGTATATGTCCTCCCCACTAACAAGAACTTGATAATCTCTTATTTTCAGCTGTCACTGCTACTATTCAAGGATAGAGGGCTTCCATCAATCCTCTGCATCTCTGCATACCAGGCTGAAATTTATTCAAATGAACTTTCTTCTTAGTGAAACGACTATTTGTGTTATTGTTATTCTCTCATTTTGTTTCCAAATGGAAATAATCAACTTTATTTCTCAGTAGATGGTTTAATGTAATCCTTATTAGTAAAGAGAAAAAAATGTATCAATGTTCCAGATATAAATAATACCCTTATCACTCTATTACTCTTCATTATTTGTACAGGGTATTAGTTTGCCAATCAAATTCTTTCTTTTTGATGATGTGGAAAACTCTATAACTTGGTATACAAATGAGGCAGTTCTATATCATAAACTGGAGATGTTAAACTTCTCAATTTATCTGTATTACCCCTAATTAAAATGTTATATGTAGCTAAAGGTGCCTTTCTTAGAATCCATAATTTCTTATTATTTGTGGAACTTAAAATTAAAGATTATTCCTTAATAACCTTAGGGAAGCCAAAAGTGATGATACAAAAAAAAAAAAAAAAAAAAAAAAAAAAAAAAAAAAAAAAAAAAAAAACAAAAAAAAAAAAAAAAAAAAAAAAAAAAAAAAAAAAAAAAAAAAAAAACCAAAAAACATACAACCAGACCCATGGAGACAACTTCTAGAAATGCCTCTCCAAGGCTCTTAATAGCACCTTATATACATTTATATTCATTTTGGTTGCTGAAGTAAAGGTAGAATAGTAAATGTAAAAAACTACAGGAGGTATAGGCAATATTATTAGCAGTCAAAGACTTTATAGAGAGAAGACAAGATGATTCTTAAAAAGTAAATAGCCCAGGACCGTTCATTGGATTATTAAAGAGACATACTTCTCATGTTCTTCAGGACATCTCTACATCTTTGTGAAATTGAGTTACTATTGTCAATAATGATGGCTTAAAATCAACCTGAGAAGGTAAAATTGCACCAAGAAGAATTAACATAAAAAAAAAAA